>NC_134356.1:595819091-596000237 GCF_048569485.1 Anomaloglossus baeobatrachus
ACTGTTGCAATTAATAAAAAAAAAATATATATTTTTATTTATTTATGACAACTATAGTTTATCTGGTGTAGGTCTGCCCGACCTCTGATAAGAAGCCAACATTGGTCATCACGTAGTACGGGTGCTTATGTCTTACGCTACTCTCCATAGGCCAGCAGAGGGTTAAAGATATTTAAGGCTTATAGGTGATCATCTTATTAAAAAAAAACAAAAACAAAAAAAAAAAACCCCTCAACAGATCACTGCAAATGTCAAAATCCGTGCTGCACAACCTCACCATGTGAAGATCACAGCTTGGCAAGGAACATTTAAATATAAAGTGTAAAAAACAAAACTGCACAGCAGGATGTTTGCACCTTCAGATAATGAGTCAGAAAAAAAATAAATAAAATGAATTATAAAAAAAACATAAGCTTCAACTTTGAACATAATGGCTATTCCATAGACACTTTTGGCTTGTGATCTTGGCAAAAGAGCCTACATTCTGAGGTGGTGATAAGATACATGGCGGTACAAGTCCATCGGTTACATATCTTCTCTGCACTATTACAGACAAAAAGTCAACAAAAACTTGAAAAGGTAAAAAGCAACAAAAAAAAACAACAAAAAACAAAAATACAACTGAAATGTTCCCTTTTTACGGTTTCCATAACGAGTTCTTCATGTAGCCAGTTGGGCACATTAGACGTCTGGACTTTCCATCTGTCCTTCTGACTCCACTCGTTTTTCAGGGGATGTGTAAAGGAAGTTGCAGCAGATGTAGAGCGGAAACACAAGGAGGCGACTGTCCAGATTCATCACCACTTGTTCCTATAGATAGAGAAGATTAATCAGTGAAAACAAAGAAATGATGACAGGAGGAGCCGAGCAGGAGATGTGCCGTCATCATCTGACCACTGCTCCTCCCTCTACAACACACCAGTAATTCACAAGTTAAGGACTTCTGCAACAAATCCACATGTGTTGTATATTATGGCTTTTGAAACCAGGACTATAGGTTGTTTTACCAGGATGTATTATACAGTTATTTTTTACAGGTGAAAAATGTATTTTTAAAGAATATCAAACTCCCATGCCACCCAGTATAAGTTACAAGCCAGGATCAAGTTGGTAGTGGTCCACGTGCTGAGATACCCACAGGTGGCTAGAGGAAGGAGGCATTGGCACACAGCACTGTGCCCGCTAGATAATGTACCTAGCCTGATGACCAACCTCAAAAGGGAAACCACAAAATGAGCTTCCGTCCTTTTGTTTTAGCGATTGCAGAGATCTCAGCACCTGGATAATCATGGTTATAAATTTTCAACATGTAAAAACTTTAAAAGGGAATGCACACTAATCTTTTTCTTCCAGGAAATAAACACTAAAATTTATAGATTCTGATAGTTTATCATCTAGTGATCATCTAGTCTGTGCTCCCTTTAAAAAGGGAATTTGTTACCACTTTAACAGTTTAAAAAGGTCAATATGGGCATACAGGTTATAGAATGTTAAAAAAAAGCCATTCCAGTAGGTCTCATATCAGATGCCTTGTTGCTGAAATATCATGTTTTATCACTATGTACATGTGCTCTTCCAGGCTATGGGGCAGATACTGCCTTGGAAGATAACTCTGCCTCTACAGATTATTTTAAATAACAGGGCCGTTACTAGTGTGATGGCCGCTCTCTACTTTCACTGCAGAGCTGTATGTGATTATGGCTATGTGCCCACGTTGCGTATTTGCGTGCTGTTACGCTGCGTATTGCACTGCAGCGTAACTGCATGCGTCCTGCGTCCCCAGCACAATCTATGAAGATTGTGCATAATCCATGCGCACGTTGCGTTTTAGAGCGCAGTGATTTGCATACTGCCAAATTGCTGCGTTCTAAAAAGCAACATGTCACTTCTTTCGTGCGCTTTGGATGCAGGTCCTGCTCTGTCTATGGTGGGGGCTGCATCCAGAGCGCATGAAATCGGCCTTTTCACTGCACTCATTATGCAGTGTTTCTGCAGCGATTTGAAGCGCACGTGTGCTGTTCAAATCGCTGCAGAAATTTCTGCAGGGACAAGACGCAACGTGGGCACATAGCCTATAACTGACACTTCTGCAGATTCCTCTCCGCTTCAGCCTCCAGCTTGCAAGCAGTGTTTCAACATTGTTGCAATCAAGCAGAGCTCAGAGAGCTGAAAAAAATGTGTTTGAAAGAAGTCAAATTTAATTTCTCCTGTTCTGTGTCAGATACTTGTCTCACACTGGTAACACCCCATTTAAAATAAGCTTTGGAGGCGGAGTTATCTTCCAGGCAGCATCCGCCCCATAGCCTGGAAGAGCTCATTTACATAAAGTGATAAAAGATTATTTGAACAACAAAGCATCTGATATGAGACAAAGGTTTGGATTTTTTCAGCCTTCTATAACTTGTATGGCCATATTAACAGTTTAAAAAGGTCCAAGTGGTGACAGATTCCCTTTAAAGACAGATAATATTGTGGGCTGAAAAAGCAGATACCATATACAATATCTAAGGCAGTAATATCCAGAAAATACATTTTCTAGTGGTCTGGTCCAGTATTGACTTGTATCTATGTGCTGCCAGTTTCATGCATGCTGTACTGTAAGCTACTATATATTACTGATTTTGTACTTTGGGGGGAGCTGAGCTGCTCCCCTTTTGCTTTCTCATATAGACTCCTATTTCTTGTGCCTTTATGGCTGTTTTTAGTATGTACCTAATAAAAGTGAATTCTGAATATTATTGATCATTCTTATGCGCACATTCTTTCACTTAGTGACTTTCTGTATGGCTGCTATTAACTCCTACTTTTGTCTTTTTGGACTTCATTTTTATTTGTTCTGCCAACATCACTTCTGTAACATGCCATATTGGAGAAGGTATAGGTCTTATTTCTATATCAAATCAGAAGCTATTTTTCATTGTTAACCGAAATGCACAGTCAAGCGAATATGAACAAACCCATATGTCCGTGTAACTCTTCAATACACTGTATAACAAGTAGTCTAATCTAAAAGCAGCATTTGCATCTAAAAATAATATTGGACGCGAGACAAGAGGCAGCTGCTGCAAATTTATGTTTTCGTTAAAACTGCTCTCAAAGCATCAAAATGTCAGAGCACCTGAAACTATTCCATGTAAAACACTAGTAGGAATGGTGTCATCCAGCTTGATGGACTGTCTGAATGTGTGTCCCATGAAGTGGAAATATCACCGAGCCAGATGTATTAGAGAGCAGAGCCTCTCAGACAGAATTTACATGATTATTTTATGGTTACTGTCATAAAAAACACAGCTCAGCTGTATCTCTACACAGTAGCTGCACAGTTACATATCATTACAAACCATTCCAGATCTCATCTCACAGGGCTTTCAGCTATCACTCACCTCCACAACACACTGATTGCCGTGAGAGGAGATCTGGAAGTATTTGTAATGATACATAACTCAGCCTTGCTATACCTCTCCAGAGATCAGTGAGGAGAGGAGGGATAGTTTCTTTCTCACCTGCATCCCGCATGATGCTGTCTGCTTATGATTGGTCAACCTCATGCAGGAGAAAAAGTACACACCACCACCCCAGAGAGAAATCCTTGGTAGCGTCCAGCTGAACTATGATATAAACTATAACCTAAGCTAATGTCTACACAACGGTGAGGAGAAAATTAACAAAATAAAAGCTAAGGTTTTTCTCAGCTCAGTAAACACTACTCTAAGACATGGCGAGTTTCACATGCTCAAACAGGTGAAAGATCCTTATTGACGTATACGCACACGAAATGCTATAATTGTCTGATAGAAGTTGGTCCAGTGCCAGGCGTGAGACTCGCCAACAGTCTGGACCTGATGCAAAGAATAGGCCATCATGTTTAATGTAGAGAGAGGCTAAATTTGATGGATCCTTCCTTCAACCAATGTAACTATGTAATCCTGAAGAGTCCTCACAACCCTGTGGAAAATCTAGCAAATGTCTAACAGAAGGATGTGCTCTAGCCCACTGTGTAGACATTACGGTGAAATATGCTGCAAGTAGCCGGTAGTCAAAATAAAAAAGGGTACACCCTTTTTTTCTGGCCGACCATGTGAGGTGTATGGAAACAAAGTAACACTCCCACTCTCTCCAAAAGATGACGAGGGACAGAGATGGGTCATGCTGGTGCCTCAGTGGTTAGCACTGCAGTCTTACAGCGTTGGGGCCCGGTGTTCACATCCCATCAAAGACAACATCTGCAAGGAGTTTGTATGTTCTCCCCGTGTTTGTGTGGGTTTCCTCCAGTTTCTTCCCAGATTCCAAAGACATACTGATTGGGGCTCACAATATAAATTCACTATGGGGACAGTGTTACTGATATATGTAAAGCGCTGCGGAATATATCAGGCGCTATATAAAAATAAAGCTTATTATTACTAAAACCAGCCTAATATTTTTTTTGTCAGGAGAGAAGCCACCACCACCAGTGCCAATGCCTTAACCCCTCTATTTAGACACATGCACAGTTGTCCAAGCTGAGTGTGCATGTGTACAGATTGTCAGGAAGAAAAGTGATTAGCTAAACAAATGTTTGGGAAAACGCTATTACCGTATTTTTCGCTTTATAAGACGCACATTTGTTCCCCCAAATTTTGGGGGAAAGTAGGGGTTGCGTCTTATAATCCGAATATACGGATTATATACTGCAGGGTCCAGGGGAGGTGCGGGCCGCTCTGGAGCGGTGCTGGAGGCTGAGGAAGGCTGGTGAGATGGGCAAGGCTACAGCAGGAGATCTCCTGCTAACGCTCATATAATATGCACAGCCGCTGTCCATCACCATGGTGCTGAAATCGCACCGCGGTGATGAGCTGGGGGAGCGGCGCATATTATATCTGCCTGTGGTCCCCTTTGATCGCACATGCACCCCTGTGTTAGCTATGGCCCCCTTGCTGCTGCCCATAGTAAAATAAAAAAAAAAAACTTTACTTACATCCTCCTGCGTGTCTCCCCGGTCTCCCTCCTGGTGCTGTAATCATGCACGCAGAGATGTCACTCTGCCGTGCCGATCACATGACCGGCACCGAGAACCAGGAAGTGCAGGAGACAGGAGGAGCTCAACCCCACGAGGGAGACGAGAGAGGACAGTGCTGGAGAAGGTAAGGAAAGTTTATTTTACTAAAAGCAGCAGCATGGGGGCGCTATCTAACACAGGGTGATGGGGGGGCCGTGTGCCAGCCCGGGGGGGGGGCCGTGTGCCAGCCACGGGGGGGGGGGGGCGCCAGCCACGGGGGGGGGGGGGGGGGGGGGGGACATGTGCCAGCCACGGGGGGGGGGACGTGTGCCAGCCACGGGGGGGGGGACGTGTGCCAGCCACGGGGGGCGTGTGCCAGCCACGGGGGGCGTGTGCCAGCCACGGGGGGGCGTGTGCCAGCCACGGGGGGGGCCGTGTGCCAGCCACGGGGGGCCGTGTGCCAGCCACGGGGGGGCCGTGTGCCAGCCACGGGGGGGGCGTGTGCCAGCCACGGGGGGGGCCGTGTGCCAGCCACGGGGGGGCCGTGTGCCAGCCACGGGGGGGCCGTGTGCCAGCCACAGGGGACGTGTGCCAGCCACAGGGGACGTGTGGCATCACTGGGGGATGTGTGCCAGCACAAGCGGGCTATAGTCAATATAATGTGGCCATATCCAGATTAAGCGGGCTAATTTTAGGATAGGGGGGCTATGAGGGACATATACCCTATATGATTTGTTAGACGGACACTGGCATTATAAGACGTACCCCATTTATTAAAAAATTCTCTATAGCTTCACCAAATTTGGGGGTGCGTCTTATAATCAGGTGCGTCTTATAAAGCGAAAAATACGGTAAATGTGTATGAACAGTGTAAAGGTGCATTATTAAATTATCGGCCCTGCTAGTATTCCAATAATGGTCAGCATAAACAGACTGCCAGTCAACTGAACGAGAAAAATGCTTGTTCATTACGTGAAAGTATAGAATGCTGTACATTGTACCTTTTTGCTAAAAAAAAGGTAGTTAAAAAAATAAATTTAAAAGTGTATTTTTTTATTTTATAACAATTCTCTGAGAACCCTTTAAAAAGAACTTATAAACAGGGATATAGAGGAGGGAAAAAATAATGGTTATTACAACTTGTAGAGCAGCATAAACAGGGGTCGCTATGAAAGCAATTAGATTGTCTCACTTATCCAAATACAATCCCCACTACCGAAAAGAAAAAAAAAAAAAAGACCAATCTGCACTAACAAGATATTTCACAAATGCATGAATGAATAAGAGATGCTTTCCCCCAGGTGACCACTTTAAGTACTGATTAGATGAAGCGGTAATAAACACACCGGGACTGTGCGATGAGATAGTCCTTGCAAAGAAAATGCTATTTACAGTCCTATTAACAACGTACTCTAGTCACTGTCCACCTTTCTTCCCCTGTGATCTCATTAATGGCAGCCAGATTCTCCTCCAGACTTATTTATAGCTGGGCCTCCTTATAAAACACAACAGGAGCTCTGGATTGTTTCTTGGAACCCATTAAACAAACATAATACATACCTGATCTTTCTCAAGGCTGAGGATCTGATAGCCACTAGTCCGGCTGCAGATGACTTTACCATTTGTATCAAAGGACACCAAGCGTAACCTGTGAATATAATGGACATCCGCATTAACCAGGAATACAGAAAAAACAGCAACATATCCAGCATTTAATGTGAACTCTTTAACCAGCATATAACAGTCTGGTGGCAATAAAAGATGCTCAAGTGCTACAGCTCTCTTTTGGCTCCTCTATGCACACGAACCTTTGATTCGGAAGGCCTCCTGATAAAAGGCCGCCATTAGGGCATGACAGCCATGACTGGTGTATGGGGCCCTGTGAAGAGAAGGGCCCAGCCAGGGCCTGGGGTAATTACTTAGCTTTATCAAGGCCGGGGCTAAGCCCCCCTCTTCAATGGGCCTTTGTTACAGCCGCAACAGACGGGCCCTGCATATGGCTAATTTGCATGCAAAGCACTTCAAAAGGCATCATATGCAAATTAGCCATGTGGTGGAAGCAAGGTCAGTGGAGCGGAGCAGGGCAGAGCATGTCAACCCTTGGCCCAGCATGCAAAAGCGTAATGAGGTCATCACTCTGCGACCTTATCAGACTGCTACAAGCAACACAGAGCCGCGGAAGTGGGAAGGACGCAGTAGCTGGTGGGGAAAGGCAAGTGCTCAGTGAGCTGAAGACAAGAGCGGGTATGATGGCCGACCCCAGTCCCTGCCTTCTCAGCTGGATGTGCATAGGAGGGTGACTTCATAATTTTGCTTATTTCAGGCCCTTCCCTCTAGCCTACTTGTGGTTATGCAGATAAAAGCTGCTATATGTCCCAAGTAAAACCGTTCATTCCCCCACGACGAGAGGTGATGATTCAACTGAAAGCTAAAATCTGTAACAGTAACCTCTCATCATGATCACCAACAGGCTCTCAATAAAGCCACTACTATAATTTCATTACATAATCCCTTAAAGTGAACCTTACATGATTCATGCTGCGCAAGCCACAGGCTGCATGATTCAGAGAACGGTTCCTGCATTATAAACATTTACTGTGTGCTTTACTCTGAAATGTTGTGGTATTTCAGACCATCGTTCAAGAGGGGGGCCAGGGATGGGGTGACTAATAAAACTTTTCCCCTAAGGTCCATCAGGAGGCCGATCAAGATACGTGCCACATACAGTAGATGCCATGGTAAAACTAATCCAACTAGTCACAAAGGTAGGGTCTCACTGACTTCTCCTCTGCCGGAATAACCGGTCTTTGCCTAATTACAAATAGAAAGGGATACCCGTCATGAGGCAGAGGACAGCGGGTTGAATCCACGGAGAACCTACCTATGTGACAAATATTCCAAACCACCTGAGCCCCGGTTTCCAACTATTTTCTTTAACACTGCAGATTTTGGATAAAATTTGCAATGGTAAAAAATTAACAAGTCCAGACTTAGAAGGCCAAGTACCAGTAGTTCATAGCAGTAATCAATATTTATGACAGCAGGTACAGGTTTTTCTGTTCCTTGCATCTATTGATGGCAGAAGCAAATTACCGTACCTGAATGCAATGTTCCTTTGTGCCTGTAGACTGACTGATCCACTACATGGCTGATTTAAGGTGTTCCTCTTAAAGATGATGTAGCGATTTGTGTATGTGACCAACAAGTCAAAACCAAAGTTAAATCCAGTCCATCTCCAACAATACTGAAACAGAAAAAAATACCCTGATGGAAAAATTTGATTAGAAAGCTCAGAGACCATGTGATAGCTGCTAGGGATGAGCGAACCTTAACGGTAAAGTTTGGGGTTCATACTGGACACCTAGTGCCTGGGGCTCAAACCGTAACACAGACTTTTAAAACAAAGTCTGTAAAAGTTCAGAGTTCAGGTGCTGTTCATATGCTTAGAAAGTTGGATGAAAAGCTACAGCGCAGCCAACCAACAAGCTTTACTGTATGTGGAAGATGCCTGTATAAAAAAAAAAAAAAAAAAGACATGGGCTCCCGCCTATTTTTCGTAACCATATTTGTAAAGAAATGTTAAAAAATGGCGTGTGGTCTTCTCTATTTTTGATAACCAGCTAAGGTAAAGCAGACAGCTGGGGTCTAGTATTATCAGGCTGGGTAGGTCTATGGTTATTTGGATCTTCCCAGCCTGAAATAGCAGCCGGTCCAAACTGGCGCAACCATTAGATACACTAATTCTGACACATTGCCTGGCTCATTCTGATTGCCCTGGTGTGGTGGCAATCGGGGTAATATTTTTGCAGTTGATATCTGCTGTGATTGGACAGCTGGCATCAAGCCAAGGGATCAGTAAGGCTGGGGCCACACGGGGACTACTGCGATCCACTTGCATGACACTCGGCTCCTGCTGGCAGTACAGCAGAGCCGAATGTCATGCGTGTGTCCTTGCAACTGAGGTCCGTTCGTGCGAGCAGACCTCAGCTGCGGGGGGTGGGCTGGCTCTCAGGAGGAGAGGGAGGGATTTCTCTCCCTCTCTCCTGCGTAGCCGGCTATTGCCATTCTCGCACTGCACTAGCAGTACACCAGTGTACCGCGAGTACAGTGCGATTTTTCTCTCGCCCCATTCACTAGAATGGGTGCGAGAGAAAGAGTCTCACATTACAATCACAGCATGCTGCGATTGTTTTCTCAGTCCGATTAGGGCTGAGAAAATAATCGCTCATGTGTGCTGACACACAGGCTAGAATTGGTCCGAGGGGAATGCGATGTTTTATCGCACTCCACTCGCACTGTTTTTCTCGCCGTGTGGCTTAGGCCTAATAGAGAGGCTACCAGACGACCCCATTACTAGCACAGTAAGTATTAGTTAAAATAAATCAAACAAAAACAAAACAAAACCGCACACACTGAAAAGAAATCCCTCGCTCACCAATTTAAACAAATCCTCAAAGTTACAAAGTAATCCAATCATGTAATGTCCAACGACGTCCGTCAAATCCTATGGAGCCTAGCTCTGAGAACGAAACTACATAGGTCACTCGCAGTCAGCGGCAGGTAGGCAGTTCTCATGAGCATGAAAAATTCCGTGCCTGCCGCTAACCAGGAGTGACCTATGGAGCCTCGTTCTAAGAACTAGGCTCCATATGATTTGATGGACATAATGGGATATTACACTATTGGTTATGTTGGAACTTTGAGGATTGTTTTTAACTAGCTGTAGTACTCACCATTGCCCGGGCTAATAACCAAATCTCTCTCGCCCACCGAATCATATTAACTGACAAACAAGATGTCTTATACTAAGCATGTCTTTGTTCCCTATAGTAACCAATCAGAGGTCCTATTAATGACATGTAGCACAATAGAAGAAGAGCAGTGATTGGTTACTATAAGCCACCTAATATCCAGGCTGTCAAAACAGTCAACATTACTTCACACATTCAAACAGTAAGCATTGTTTGGGGGGTAGAAAACTGTCAAGTGCATGGTTGAGATGTGCCCTCAAAGCATAGTTATGACGTTCCCTGAGTCAAATGAGGTGTCTATGCAAAATTTCGTGAATGTAAAATTAACACTGCAGATTCCTTTAGTGGACACACACACACACACACACACACACACACACACACACACATAAACTCAGCTTTATATTAGATAGATTAGATTAGATTGATTAATTGGTGAACAAGGGAGTTTGGGTGAGTCTTTATCCAAATACCCACTGGAAAGAGTTTGTGTTTTTTTTTTACTGTACACTTTCAAGGTTAGTAATGGGGGTGTCTGATACACACCTATCCATTACTAACCCCTGGGTTTCATTACAACTGTCAAATCACAGACGACAAACAACAAAAACATTAACTCGATTGCTACCACACCAGGCCAAATTGGCAACAGCAATACAAAGCACCAAAATTGGTGCATCTAATAGATGTTCTACTTCTGAGGCGGTTGTGGGATGCTATTTTTAGGCTGGGAAGGGCTAAATAACCATGGGCTTTCCCAGCCCAATAATCCCATCCCCCAGCTGTCTGCTTTTTAACTTATTTATAAATAAATGATTTTTTTAAAAAAATGGAGTGGGATCCTCCCTATTTTTGATAAGCAGCCAACGTAAAGCGGACAGCTGAGGGCCGTCTGCTTTAAATGCATTGGTTATCAAAAATAAGGAGGATCCAATGATTTTTTTTTTTGTCCCTATCCACACTCATTTGCAGGGCAATTGTTCTGCTCGTGCCCCATACACATATATACACACACTAAACACTAACACTAAAATACCAGATCCTAGATCTCAAATGAAATATTGCAGTTGCAAATCTTTCTTCTTTACATAGTAAAATGTGCTGAGAACAATTCGAAATAAAAATGATAAATGTAAATCAAAATTAATATCCAATGGAGGTCTGGATTTGGAATGATACTCAAAATCAAAAGTGGAAAATCAAATTATTGGCTGATCCAACCTCAGGGGAAATGCCTCAAGACAAGGAAATGAGGCCCAGTAGTGTGTGTGGTAGCCTCCATGTACCTGTGTGACCTCCTTTCAACGCCTAGGAATGCTCCTGAGGCAGCGGATTTTTTCTCTCCTGAGGGATCTTCTCCCAGACCTGGATTAAAGCATCAGTTAACACCTGGCGAGTCTGGGTGCAACGTGGCGCTGGTGGATGGAGTGAGACATGATGTCCCACATGTCCTTGATTGGATTCAGGTCTTGGGAGCGGGCAAGGCCAGTCTATAGCATCAATGCCTTCATCATGCACTAACTGCTCACACACTTAAGCCACATGAGGCCTAACATTTTCATGCATCAGAAGGAACCCAGGGCCAACTGCATCGGCATATGGTCTCACAATAGGTCTCAGGATCTTATCCTGGTACCGAATGGCAGTCAGGTATAGAGATAAAAGGGACTTTGAATAAGCAAACAGCTCAGGAAAGTGAGTGAGAGCAATGATTAGGAGAGCTATTCTGGTAGAAGTGAAAGGTGGGCACCGATTTTGCAGGATACATAGCTGTTTAGTCAAGTAGCTGACAGGAGGGAGGTAGCAGTGGAGCTACAGGGGTTGGCCATTACTCAGACAACCCCTTCTCAATCACCATGTTTCACCCTTATAATATAATAATGCTTATACTCTCCTTTGGTTCGGATGCCATTCCAGCTGTGTAGGTGCCAGCTCTCCCAGAGCTCACGTGACATATGCAGCCAATCTGTGGCCACTTTGCTGTCACCTACTTCTGATAAATCAGACATCCGGAAGATGCAAGGACTGTTTTAAAGGTGGCTGACGCCACAGACCACGGCGCATGCATCCCTTTCACTAAAAGCCAATGCCATAAGAAAAGCTCATTTCCTCGCTGCAGCAATGCTCTCAGTTCAGTAGGCGGGCAGCTTCAGAGCGCCATTAACCTGCAGATTAACCCCGTATCTGCAGGTTGATAGTGAGTTTCTTTTTACATTACAGGATGCCTTCAAATTGGTTGCACATTAAATAATGATCTCTCTATTACTAAGGGCATGTTTAACACCTAAAACGTGTCAGCATGTACGCATCCAGTCAGCACGAGTAACATGTTAGTGGATCTAAAACAATGAAGATTTTTACTTACAAGTGAATGTCCAGTATGCATTTTTTCCCCACCGTTGTAATGCTAGTTAGCAGTTCGATCAGCACCCACAGAGATACGACCGGGGTGAGCTGATTCATGGGGTGAGTTCAATTAATTTAATTATAGTGATACCTGCATCATTAAAGAGGGTATTAGCTAGAAGCTGATAAGACGCTCCTCATACCTTCTAGTGGTCAATCCTGATGATCGATTCCCTTTGAAGCACCACTTATTTATTTCACCGCAGGAGTGGAATCAATAATGTAAAGCCTGCTTTACACCTTACGATATCACATATGATCTCGTATGCGATCGTACTCGCCCCCATCGTATGTGTGGCACGTTCAATTTGTTGACCGTGGCGCACAAACGATTATACGATTATTTCCCGTCACACATACTTACCCGTCCATACGACCTCGATGTGGGCGGCGAACGTCCACTTCCTGGAGTGGGAGGGACATTCGGCGTCACAGCGACGTCACGCGGCAGCCGGCCAATAGAATCGGAGGGGCGGAGATGAGCGGGACGTAAACATCCCGCCCACCTCCTTTCTTCCGCATTGCCGGTGGGAGCCGCGGGACGCAGGTAAGATCTGTTCATCGTTCCTGGGGTGTCACTCACTGCGATGTGTGGTACCTCGGAAACATTGAACAACCCGACGTGCAATTTTAAGGAAATGAACGACGTGTATGCGATGAACGGTTTTACGTTGAATTGCAATCGCACGTAGCTGTCACACGTTACAACAACACTAACGATGCCGTATGTGCGTCACTTACAACGTGACCCCGCCGACACATCGTTAGATTTGTTGTAGCGAGTAAAGCCCGCTTAAGTTCCAGAATACTCACCAGCCTCCGTCACCTTCTGTTATTGGCGCCACTCCGCTTTCTGCTGCAGTTTGTAACCTGTCGGATTGCTCCAGTATTTTCTGGGCGAGCTGGAGGCCACCTCTCAATGGAAGTTTTTGAGGGCCTGAATGAACCCTTCATACACTTACATTGAGAGCTAGTGATCATTACCTCTAACTTCCAGTCACTCTGAAGGTGTGTAGATTTATAGAGTAACTTAGGCACTCGCGCAGAAAGGTGTGAAGAATTTAGAACAAATGATTGTTTACTTATTTCTAGGTAATTCAAGTTTAAAGGGGTGGTTCACTACTTTTACCAAGCCACATCGATATACTGTTGAGAAACAAGGCTTCTCTTAAATACCTTGTCTTGCGAATAGCGCCTCTGAGCGGCGCTATTGTGGTTCGTTCATTCCCTTCTCGTGAACCTCCCGGACTCTGACCTCTGAGATCCGGTGATGTCACGTTAACTTCCAGTTGACCTGACATCACTGAGGCCGCCCCCAGTCTACCTGAGTGATTGGCTGTGGGCGGGGTTTCACCGCTCGTCATAGCCCAGCATCGATCCTGCTTGCGGCACTCTGCAGTGAAGGAGAAAGCATGCAAAATTCTGGGCTGTGACAAGCGGTGAAACGCCACCCACAGCCCAATCACTTATGGAGACCAGGGCCAGCCGCGGTGATAGGTTAAGTGGAAGTTGACGTGACATCACCAAATCCCAGAGGTCACGAGAAGGGGATGAGCAGATCACGATAGCGCTGCTCACAGGCACTATTGGCAGGAACCTTGTTTCTTAACATTATATTGATGTGGTTTGGAAAAATAATTCGTGAACCACCTCTTTAAGCCATTTCAGCTTTACTTGAGCCTTTCTCAAGGCCTTGCCATGGAGGTTACCAGTGCAGGGGTGCTATGTAAATGCAGGTGTGCCTGTGATGTGAAGCCTGGGTGGAGGCTGGCAGGCGGCTCAGAAGGTGAGATCACAAGATGGCGGATCTAGACCAGAGCGGCTCGGGAAGGAGCTGATGGCTTGAAAGTATATTACCAGGAACAGGGAACAGACCATAGTAATAACACTCCAGAGGTTAAATAAAAAAAAAAAACCTATCGGAGTGGTGCTTTAAGTTTATAATGTCTTTCTAACACATAAATAGGATTTTCGTAATCCATAACAGGAGACCATACAATTTACATGCTGCACGTCTTGGAGGTAAGAACAGCCCTCATTTTAGATTAATATATGGCAAATGTACACAATCTGAGTATAATATATCATTATTACAGAGCAGAATATGGGATATTTATATTGAATGAATGTGCTTTAAGAAAAGCAATGGCATTACAATAATGTAATAATAGCAGCACAATGCAGATTATGACCTTCACACAAGACGCACAAACACACAAAGGCGGCTGTCACATCCCACTATATACTGGGCTAGAGAATGGAGATACGGCATTGATTCCCTGCTGGAATCTGCTTGTTAGTACTGGATGAAGGGTTTCATCTCCCGGTTTCTGTGCAAGAACGGAGACACTATATACACAACTTGTCCTGGCAGTCAGCTACATTTGAGGTCAGGTCGATGGGAGCAGACGTCCTGGACAGGCATGTACAGCCCCAGTGACCCATATCTGTCAGACCATCATTTATCGTCCTTATAAAATCAATATTCTGATAAGTGAACCATGAACGGCAACTCCAACACCAGACGTCTCGTCCTACCCGGTCTGCATATTTTCTACAAGATGCAAGAACGCGTACACTGGGGATATTGTGTAAGGAGGATATGATGAGCAATGATAAACCCAGAAACCTCATTATACCACAGACGTCATATTTCACTTGTATAGTCTCTTTCCTTCTTAGAGCTCAAATTCAATGCAAATTTCGTAAATGCAAAACCAAGTCCACATACTAAAACCCAATAATAATAATAGTAGCTATCCTCTCGCGATAAAGAAGGGTCCAAACCATAAATGACAATTCGGATTTTATGGTAATCATAGCGAACTCCGTTTTTTTAGATCTCTGCATGGGAAAACACATGGCAGATGGGGTTTAATGTTGATAAATGTAACTTAATGCACCTAGGACGAGAGTAATCCTATAACTGCATATACATTAAATTGAAGTAAACTCGTGACTACAGAACAGAAGGACTTGGGGATTCTGGTTACAAATAAGTTGAGCAGAAGCACTCAATGTCAAGCAGCAGCTGCAAAAGCAAACAAGATTTTAGGGTGTATAAAAAGAAAATACTTTTCTCAAAATGTATTATTACCTCTATGAATCACTTGTAAGGCCACATCTAGCATATAGGATCCTGTTTTGGGTGGCACAATTTAAAAAACAATGTACAGAGGAATAAAGAAAAGGGTAGGGAATAAACTCACAACAGGGGAACGTTCACACCAAGCAGCAAAGAAGGGAATTTTGTTTACTTACCGTAAATTCCTTTTCTTCTAGCTCCAATTGGGAGACCCAGACAATTGGGTGTATAGCTACTGCCTCCGGAGGCCACACAAAGCATTACACTTAAAAGTGTAAGGCCCCTCCCCTTCTGCCTATACACCCCCCGTGGGATCACGGGTTCCTCAGTTTTAGTGCCAAAGCAAGAAGGAGGAAAGCCAATAACCGGTTTAAGAACAAATTCAATCCGAAGGAACATCGGAGAACCGAAACCAGTCAACATGAACAACATGTGTACCCGAACCAACAAAAATCCCTAAGCAAACAGGGCGGGTGCTGGGTCTCCCAATTGGAGTTAGAAGAAAAGGAATTTACGGTAAGTAAACAAAATTCCCTTCTTCTTTGTCGCTCCTAATTGGGAGACCCAGACAATTGGGACGTCCAAAAGCAGTCCCTGGGTGGGTATAATAACCCCTCGTGATAGGACCGTAAAAACAGCCCTACCCTACAGGTGGGCCGTCGCCGCCTGAAGGACTTGTCTACCTAGGCTGGCGTCCGCCGAAGCGTAGGTATGCACTTGATAGTGTTTGGTAAAAGGGTGCAGACTCGACCAGGTAGTCGCCTGGCACACCTGCTGAGCCGTAGCCTGGTGTCGTAATGCCTAGGACGCACCCACGGCTCTGGTAGAATGGGCCTTCAGCCCTGAGGGAACCGGAAGCCGAGCAGAACGGTAGGCTTCAAGAATTGGTTCCTTGATCCACCGAGCTAGGGTGAATTTGGAAGCTTGCGACCCTTTGCGCTGACCAGCGACAAGGACAAAGAGTGCATCCGAGCGGTGCAGGGGCGCCGTGCGGGAAATGTAGATCCTGAGCGCTCTCACGAGATCCAACAATGCAAATCCTTTTCACATTGATGAACTGGATGAGGGCACAAGGAAGGCAAGGAGATATCCTGATTAAGATGAAACGGGGATACCACCTTAGGGAGAAACTCCGGAATAGGTCGCAAGACCACCTTGTCCTGGTGAATCACCAGGAAGGGAGATTTGCATGACAGCGCTGCTAGCTCGGACACTCTCCGGAGAGACGTGACCGCTACTAGAAAGGCCACTTTCTGTGAAAGGCGAGAAAGGGAAACATCCCTCCTAGGCTCGAAAGGCAGCTTCTGAAGAACAATTAGAACCCTGTTCCGATCCCAGGGCTCTAACGGCTGCTTGTAAGGAGGGACGATATGACAGCCCCCTTGCAGGAACGTGCGTCCCTGAGGAAGTCGTGCTAGGCGCTTCTGAAAAAATACAGATAGCGCTGAGACTTGCCCCTTGAGGGAGCTGAGCGACAAACCTTTTTCCAACCCGGATTGCAGGAAGGAAAGAAAAGTAGGCAAACTAAATGGCCAGGGAGAGACTCCCTGAGCAGAGCACCAAGACAAGAATATTTTCCACGTCCTGTGGTATATCTTGGTGGAGGTAGGTTGTCTGGCCTGTCTCATGGTGGCAATGACCTCTTGAGACAATCCTGAACCCGCTAGGATCCAGGACTCAATGGCCACACAGTCAGGTTCAGGGCCGCAGAATTCTGATGGAAAAATGGCCCTTGAGACAGCAAGTCTGGTCGGTCTGGTAGTGCCCACGGTTGGCCTACCGCGAGGTGCCACAGATCCGGGTACCGCGACCTCCTTGGCCAGTCTGGTGCGACGAGGATGGCGCGGCGGCAGTCGGACCTGATCTTGCGCAGCACTCTGGGCAACAGAGCCAGAGGTGGAAACATATAAGGAAGCCGGAACTGCGACCAATCTTGAACTAAGGCGTCTGCCGCCAGAGCTCGGTGATCGTGAGACCATGCCATGAAAACTGGGACCTTGTTGTTGTGCCGAGACGCCATTAGGTGGACGTCCGGCATCCCCCAGCGGCGACAGATCTCTTGAAACACGTCCGGGTGAAGAGACCATTCCCCTGCGTCCATACCCTGGCGACTGAGGAAGTCTGCTTCCCAGTTATCCACGCCTGGGATGTGAACTGCGGATATGGTGGAAGCCGTGTCTTCCACCACGTCAGAATCCGCCGGACTTCCTGGAAGGCTTGCCGACTGCGAATTCCTCCTTGGTGGTTGATGTATGCCACCGCTGTGGAGTTGTTCGACTGAATACGGATCTGCTTGCCTTCCAGCCACTGCTGGAAGGCTTGTAGAGCAAGATACAGTGCTCTGATCTCCAGAACGTTGATCTGAAGAGTGGACTCTTGCTGAGTCCACATACCTTGAGCCCTGTGGTGGAGAAAGACTTCTCCCCACCCTGACAGATTCGCATCTGTCGTCACTACCGCCCAGGAGGGGGGTAGGAAGGATTTCCCTTTCGACAATGAGGTGGGAAGCAGCCACCATCGAAGAGAATCCTTGGCCGCCTGAGAGAGAGAGACGTTGCTGTCGAGGGACCTCGACCTCCCGTCCCATTGGCGGAGAATGTCCCATTGTAGTGGACGCAGATGAAACTGCGCGAAAGGGAGTGCCCCTATTGCTGCCACCATCTTCCCTAGGAAGTGCATGAGGCGTCTCAAGGGGTGTGACTGACCGTAAAGGAGAGATTGCACCCCTGTCTGCAATGAACGCTATTTGACAAGCGGAAGCTTCACTACCGCTGAGAGAGTATGAAACTCCATGCCAAGATATGTTATCGACTGGGTCGGGGTTAGATTCGACTTGGAAAAGTTGATGATCCCCCCGAAACCCTGGAGGGCCTCCAGCGCCACGTTCAGGCTGTGTTGGCATGCCTCTTGAGAAGGCGCCTCGACCAGCAGATCGTCTAAGTAAGGGATCACGGAGTGTCCCTGAGAGTGTAGGACTGCAACTACAGCTGCCATGACTTTGGTGAAGACCCGTGGGGCTGTCGCCAGACCAAAAGGCAGGGCTACGAACTGAAGGTGTTCGTCTCCTATAACGAAGCGTAGAAAACGCTGATGCTCTGGAGCAATCGGTACGTGGAGATAAGCATCCTTGCTGTCTATCGATGCTAGGAAATCTCCTTGAGACATTGCGGCGATGACGGATCGGAGGGATTCCATCCGGAACCGTCTGGTTCCCACGTGGTTGTTGAGAAGCATTAGGTCCCGAACGGGACGGAAAGACCCGTCCTTTTTTGGTACCACAAACAAATTGGAGTAAAAACCGTGACCTTGCTCTTGAAGAGGAACAGGGATCACCACTCCTTTCGCCTTTAGAGTGCACACCGCCTGCAGGAGAGCATCGGCTCGGTCGGGAGGCAGAGACGTTCTGAAGAATCGAGGTGGAGGACGAGAACTGAACTCTATCCTGTACCCGTGAGACAGAATGTCTCTCACCCAACGGTCTTGGACCTGTGGCAGCCAAATGTCGCCAAAGCGGGAGAGCCTGCCACCAACCGAGGATGCGGAGGGAGGAGACCGGAAGTCATGAGGAAGCCGCCTTGGTAGCGGGTCTTCCGGCTGTCTTTTTTGGGCGTGACTGAGCCCGCCAAGAATCTGAACTCCTCTGATCCTTTTGAGTCCTTTTGGACGAGGATAATTGGGACCTGCCCGAACCTCGAAAGGACCGAAACCCCGACTGTCCCATCCTCTGTTGGGGTTTGTCTTGTCTGGGCTGAGGTAAGGATGAATCCTTACCCTTGGACTGTTTTATGATTTCATCCAAGCGCTCACCAAACAGCCGGTCACCAGAAAATGGCAAACTGGTTAAACATTTTTTGGAAGCAGAATCTGCTTTCCATTCCCTTTGCGTAAAACCACGGAGTTAGCAGATGCCACTGCCGTACGGCTCGTAGAGTCCAGGACAGCATTAATCGCGTAAGACGCCAATGCAGACATTTGAGAGGTTAAGGATGCCACCTGCGGAACAGATGTACGTGTGACCGTGTCAATCTGTGCCAGACCAGCTGAAATAGCTTGGAGTGCCCATACGGCTGCGAATGCAGGAGCAAACGACGCGCCGATAGCCTCATAGATGGATTTCAACCAGAGCTCCATCTGTCTGTCAGTGGCATCTTTAAGTGCAGCCCCATCCTCCACTGCAACTATGGATCTAGCCGCAAGCCTGGAGATAGGGGGATCCACCTTGGGACACTGGGTCCAGCTCTTGACCACATCAGGAGGAAAGGGATAACGTGTATCCTTAAGCCGTTTGGAGAAACGCTTATCTGGATAAGCGTGGTGTTTCTGGACTGACTCTCTAAAGACAGAATGGTCCAGAAAAATACTTAATTTCCGCTTGGGAAATCTGAAATGGAATTTCTCCTGTGAAGCTGACTCCTCCACTTGAGGAGCTGGGGGAGAAATATCCAACACTTTATTGATGGACGCGATAAGATTGTTCACTATGGCGTCACCATCAGGAGTATCTCGGGATCAAAATCCTGATCAGCTATTTCCGGCTCATCACACAGAGAATCCTCCTGCTGAGAGCCTGACCAGTGATATGATGTAGGGGGCCGCTCATAGCGAGCTCTCTTAGGCTGTCTGGGACTGTCGTCCGTGTCAGAGCCGTCACCCTGGAATGCATGGGACACCTCCGGAGCCCGGAGCTGTTCCAAATGAGGGGGACCAGGGGACAGTGATTCAACCGTGCCCATGGTCTGCGTTACTGGTCTAGACTGCAAAGTTTCTAGGATTTTAGTCATAGTCACGGATAATCTATCAGCAAAGCTGCAAACTCTGTCCCCGTCACCTGGACAGTATTCACAGGTGGTTCTCCCTGGGTCACCTCTAGCAGAGGCCCCGGCCGAACAAGTGCCACAGGGGCTGAGCACTGCACACAATGGGGGTCAGTGGAACCTGCCGGTAGAGTAGCCCCACATGCGGTACAGGCAGCATAGAAAGCCTGTGCCTTGGCACCCTTGGTTTTGCGGACGACATGCTGTTGTCTCAGAGCAATCCAAGAGGGTATATAGTGAAGAATTACCAGCGCCAGTACAGTGCAATGTATAGCATAAAAATACAAATGAACACTGCAGCACAAGTGGGGTAGGCACCAGAGGTGTCGCTTACCGCCCGCTGAAAGCGGGTGTGTGGTCGCTAGAATCCCGTGCCTGGGTCTCCCATAACTTGTCTCCCCTTCTCCAGCTCAAACAGCACGTCAGGAATGGCTGCCGGCGTTCAGTGAAGAGGGGCGGACCGTGGGCGTGCCTCAGATGAAGAGCGGGAAACCAGCGTCTCACTGTGTTCAGTGTGAGGGCTGGAGTATGTAAAGTAAACTCCAGCCCTCGGCGCTGACGTTCTGCACAGCGTCCCGCCCCCACTCTGACTGGCAGGCCTGGGGGCGGGAACGAAACGAACTAGGCCGGAAAAAGCCGGGGACTGTAGTAGTAAGCGCGGCCGTCAAATATGCACGGCGAGCGCGGAAGTCCCCGGCGAACCACAAGTCCCAGCCGCGCCGCAGTTAAAACTGACAACAGCGGCCGGCGCGACCGTTTCCAAACCATTAACTCCTTCAGCTAGCTGAAGATAGTGTGGCACACGCGCACAGCGCTATTGTCCCGGGCGCACTAACACACCCAGCAATGCTGGTGTGTGTGTGCGCGATTTGCACGGGGACACAGAGTACCTTAATGTAGCAGGGCCATGTCCCTGACGATACTCAGCTCCATGTCCAGCAGATCCCAGGGGCTGTGGATGGAGCACGGTCTCAGTGCCTGGAGACCGGTAAAATCCCACTTCACCCAGAGCCCTAAGGGGGATGGGGAAGGATGCAGCATGTGGGCTCCAGCCTCCGTACCCGCAATGGGTACCTCAACCTTAACAAACACCGCCGACAAAGAGTGGGGTGAGAAGGGAGCATGCTGGGGGCCCTAGTATGGGCCCTCTTTTCTTCCATCCGACATAGTCAGCAGCTGCTGCTGACTAAACAGTGGAGCTATGCGTGGATGTCAGCCTCCTTCGCACAAAGCTTGAAAACTGAGGAACCCGTGATCCCACGGGGGGTGTATAGGCAGAAGGGGAGGGGCCTTACACTTTTAAGTGTAATGCTTTGTGTGGCCTCCGGAGGCAGTAGCTATACACCCAATTGTCTGGGTCTCCCAATTAGGAGCGACAAAGAAAAAACTGTTCACCATGAACTGACAACCACTGGGACCGGGATCGCAGATGCTATCTTCGGGGATTTCCTACTACACTTACCAGCCTTTAATAGAAGGGAGCAGCTGTGTATGGTGATCAGCAACCTGGCTCTCAGTAGAGTTGCACACTGCTCCAAAAAGAATTAACTCCTGTACGGCTGGGAGCAGTGAAACAACTCAGCCGATGCCCAGCGGAGCTGAGCACTTTAGGCTATGTGCGCACCCAGCGGATTTACCTCGGATTTTTTGCAGAAAATGTGTCTAACATTGCTGCAGTCATTCCCCAGCAAATCCTATGGGTTTTAAAAAAAATGCTGTGCGCACATGGCATTTTTGTTTATACCCGCGGATTTTCTGCTGCGGAATTAATGAGCATGTCACTCCTTTTCCGCAGGTACTTGCGTTTTTTTGCCATAGATAATTGTAAAAATCCGCAGGGACCAACTTGTGGAAAATCGGCGGCAAAACGCTTGCGGAGTTTGTTGCAGTTTTTTATCGCAGGTGCGGGATTCTTTAAGAGGGTCTGGATTTTCCTTAAGAAAAATTCACTTTCTAGTGCACACATGGCCTTATAGAGACCAGGTTGCCTGTCGGACTCGGCAATGTGAACAGAATCAGATGCCATGGTTGTAATCTGCGAGTGCGGATCTGGACAGTGCATGACACCATGTGACTGGTATGACATGTGGCCCATTTTAGTAGGTTGTAATTTGCTATATTATATATGCATGTATTATACACACACAGATATATCATTCAGCAGTGTGTGTGCCTCTGAGCGCATGTTCTTGTGAATACCAACACATACACTACAAAAGCAAAAGCGTACTGAGCAACATCTCACCCATCACAGTAAAAATGACACCTCCAGCTAATGGCTGGGCCTATTACTTAATAACTCTTTCTGAAACAAATGTAAAAATCCATTAACAGGAAAGCAATTTCCTATAAATGCCAGTAATTTGGAGAGAAAAAAAAAAAAAAAAGAAAAGCAAAGCCTTTCAACGCTCTTACATCTCCGTCTTTCGCAAGTCTCCTGCCGCATCTCATGCTGCTGTTCTCAAGTTCTTCCTTATTGATTTCTTGAGGGCTACAACACATAATGGGGAGATGGGTTTGATTTCAAGAGAGTGTGACACAAAAATGACGCATACATAAGAAGCTGTGAATAAAAGGTTGATTGATTTGCGCTTATTCATAAATCTGTGCTGCTGGCTCTTTAAGCCCCCGATATACCTCCCATTAAACCTCCACAAAATCAGGATTGCATAGAAAGAACCTTTTGGCTCGGGAGGAATCTGCCTTTGTGATTTCTGGTTTCATCCGCAGTTCAAGTTAATTACATTATAAAATGTTGTAATCAGTGACTTAATTGGAAGGGAAACAAGCAATTTCATACTCGCTTATATAGACAGGCAGTGATCTGCGAGTCGAGACTACAGTCTAATTACACGCAAGGAAAATGTTCCAAAACATGTCAGTTTTTCACTATCCGAGACGGTGGCTCGTACCGCTGCTCCACTTTCATGCTGGGAAGTAAAAGTCAGTTTTGACGGCTCGCACTAACGCTAGCCTGTGTCACTATACACAAGGAGTTAAAATCAGGGGTCGGAGCGTCTCTTTTCATGGCCTTCTACCAATCTTTAACTTATCGTGCAACACAAAGGTGGAGAACTTCATCACTAGAAGGGGGGCACTGTATAGTAATCGTTGTCATCATGCCCTAATCTGCCATTTATCTCCTAAAATCAGACATTTGTTATGTATGCCACTATGGGCAGCGGGTGGCCTCCTTTAGGTGAAGCAGAAACACCAGCAGTGGTATGTGTGTGTGTGTATATATTATATATATATCTATATATATCTATATATATCTATATATATCTATATATATCTATATATATCTATATATATCTATATATATATCTATATCTATATATCTATATATCTATATATCTATATATCTATATATCTATATATCTATATATCTATATATCTATATATCTATATATCTATATATCTATATATCTATATATCTATATATATATATATATATATATATATATATATATATATATATATATATATATATATATAATGCAAGATGAAGAAGTCATGAGATTTACCAATGCGACCACTTCCTTGTATTTCCCTTACTGAGCATGTGCGGCACTGCTGCATTAAATATCTATAGGAGTCATAGTAGTGTTCCCCAATTCCAGCCCTCAAAAGCCGCCAACAGAGCATGTTTTCAGGATTTCCTCAGTATTGCACAGGTGATAACTTAATAATCTGCACAGGTGATGAATCCAATACCTGTGCAATATCAGGAAAACAGGCACTGGTGGCTCTGGAGTTGGGGAATACTGAGTTATAGACTGTTAACAGAGCGATGTTCACACATGCTCACTACCAGGGGACTTTGGCCCCCTACTATTGATAGGTGGGTACTTCATTTTCTGGAACAATTTCAAGGGTGCAAACACTTTCGGCCATGACTGTATATACCATATACTGTCAAGACATTTCCAGGTCACAGCAACTGCAGGTCACAGAGGCCTGGGTGTACAGCAGTCTCACCTCATCACCAATGGTATCTACAGTATTAGATCAGACAGACATGGTGGACAGCAGTTTGAGAAGCTTCTTCTAATACTGGAGATACCATAGGAGCTGAAGTGAGAAGAGGCTCCTCATACTGCTGTTCATCCTGCCTTTCTGATCTAATACTGAAGATACTGATGTAAGTAGAGTCTGCTCACATTCCTGTCCTGGCTGACAATTTTGGAGATACCAAGAGAAACAAGGAAAGAAGAGGTTGATCAGACTGCTGCCAACCCTGTATTTATGATCTAATACAGCAAACCCCAGAGGTGCTGAGGTAAGAAGAAGCTGCTTACACTGTTGTCCACCATGTCCATCTGATCTAACACTTGAGATACCAGGGTAATGAGGTAAGACGAGGCTGCTCAAACTGCTGTCCACCATGTCTTCCTGATATAATACTGGACAATCAAGAGGTGTTGTGAAAATAAGAGGATGGACACACTGCCGTTCACTCTGCTTTTTTTCAATCTAATAAAACTAATCTGCCATTTATCTCCTAAAATCAGACATTTGTTATGTATGCCACTATGGGCAGCGGGTGGCCTCCTTTAGGTGAAGCAGAAACACCAGCAGTGGTATGTGTGTGTGTGTATATATTATATATATATCTATATATATCTATATATATCTATATATATCTATATATATCTATATATATCTATATATATATATATATATATATATATATATATATATATCTATATATATCTATATATATCTATATATATCTATATATATATATATATATATATATTATATATATATATATATATATATATATATATAATGCAAGATGAAGAAGTCATGAGATTTACCAATGCGACCACTTCCTTGTATTTCCCTTACTGAGCATGTGCGGCACTGCTGCATTAAATATCTATAGGAGTCATAGTAGTGTTCCCCAATTCCAGCCCTCAAAAGCCGCCAACAGAGCATGTTTTCAGGATTTCCTCAGTATTGCACAGGTGATAACTTAATAATCTGCACAGGTGATGAATCCAATACCTGTGCAATATCAGGAAAACAGGCACTGGTGGCTCTGGAGTTGGGGAATACTGAGTTATAGACTGTTAACAGAGCGATGTTCACACATGCTCACTACCAGGGGACTTTGGCCCCCTACTATTGATAGGTGGGTACTTCATTTTCTGGAACAATTTCAAGGGTGCAAACACTTTCGGCCATGACTGTATATACCATATACTGTCAAGACATTTCCAGGTCACAGCAACTGCAGGTCACAGAGGCCTGGGTGTACAGCAGTCTCACCTCATCACCAATGGTATCTACAGTATTAGATCAGACAGACATGGTGGACAGCAGTTTGAGAAGCTTCTTCTAATACTGGAGATACCATAGGAGCTGAAGTGAGAAGAGGCTCCTCATACTGCTGTTCATCCTGCCTTTCTGATCTAATACTGAAGATACTGATGTAAGTAGAGTCTGCTCACATTCCTGTCCTGGCTGACAATTTTGGAGATACCAAGAGAAACAAGGAAAGAAGAGGTTGATCAGACTGCTGCCAACCCTGTATTTATGATCTAATACAGCAAACCCCAGAGGTGCTGAGGTAAGAAGAAGCTGCTTACACTGTTGTCCACCATGTCCATCTGATCTAACACTTGAGATACCAGGGTAATGAGGTAAGACGAGGCTGCTCAAACTGCTGTCCACCATGTCTTCCTGATATAATACTGGACAATCAAGAGGTGTTGTGAAAATAAGAGGATGGACACACTGCCGTTCACTCTGCTTTTTTTCAATCTAATAAAACTATGTCCATCTGAACCAATACTGTAAATACCAGGGTACTGAGGTAAGATGAGGCTGCTGTCCACCAGGTCTTTCTGATCTAATACTGGAGAATCCAGAGGTGTTGAGAAAAGAAGAAACTGCTCACACTGCTGTTCACTCTGCTTTTTCCAATCTAATACTGGAGATATTAGGAGCGTGGGGATAAAAATCTGAAACAAAGTGTACAGCAGTGTGAGCAGTTTCTTCTTACTAGTATTAGATTAGAATATGCACTGGGAGCACATCTTTCTACACATGATGGAAAAGAGTGACACATCCTACTGCACTTGCTCACAGGCACACATTTCATAGGACAGGTTTCAGTCAGTGTAAGCAGGCTATGTTAATGTACTAATTTGATTAGCTCTCTAAGCAAAAAAAAAAGTGTAATTTGGTAATTAAAATATATAAATTACATTTCCTTTTGAATTTTTTTTTTATATTTCTGGAGACCACCCTTTAAACTAACCTTACAGATTTATCCTCACCCCACAATTGCAGATACTGGAACGTGGTATAATTAAATGTTGAGAAAGGTGAAACTTAATGGACTTGTGTCTTTTTCAACCATGGGGTGGCTGTACCATAGGAGACTGAGAAGGTTTTGGCCACTAAACAGCAAAAAGAAATAAGCAAATGGATCTAGGGTCTAAAATCAGCCCATAAAAAAGGTAAAATCCTGTGAACCAAGCTGACATTTCGCGGCATCAATGTCAGAGTCAGTCTGTAAAGGTTAGTCGATGCAAATCTGTGGGCAAGATAAAACCGAAGGTTCGGGGAGACATTCTTCCTTTAATCATCTGATTTCAGGTTTGCCACATGGCTATTCCAAGAAGCTTCGAATTTCTTGTACCATCTATCATTTCCACAGCTAGGTCCCAGAGGCCTAGCAATGAGACTATTATTCACAGGTGAACTAAGGCGACACTGTATTTCGAGCACAGAGGATTTTCCCGCAGGACGGCGCTGAACACTTCCCTACTGCAGGAACTGAG
The DNA here is from genome assembly GCF_048569485.1 of Anomaloglossus baeobatrachus. NCBI lineage: Eukaryota > Metazoa > Chordata > Amphibia > Anura > Aromobatidae > Anomaloglossus > Anomaloglossus baeobatrachus. The sequence goes on from NC_134356.1 coordinate 595,845,923, forward strand.
GATCCTTTATGAGGCTGACAAGATGCAGCGGAGCAGATAGCAGAGGTGAGACAGGGCTGGCAGCCAGGCACAAGTATCATCATTACCACGCCGCTACTTAACAATACCACTCAATTATTTAAAGGGACAAAGCTTTGCCTAAAGGCTGCGAGATATTATTACTGGCGAGATCAAAAATGGAGCTGTCTTTGTAAATCTCATCTGTGAGGTTTCCCACTGTAGCTTGGCTGACAATTCTCGGCCTCCGCAAAATGTAAAACAAAGGACGATGGCTGTCGTTACCAAGTTGAAGCGGGTAATATATCATATCATATAATACCATGATGACATCTGTGATATTTATACATAGGGGAGTAAACGAGTTGCAATAATCACTTAACCCCTTAACGACCACGGGCAGTAATATTACGTCCCTGCAGTCATAGTGTTAATCCCCACCGGCTGCCGCGGGCAGCTGGGGGGGATCCACACATTTCAGCTGATTTGTACAGCTGACATGTGTGCCTTGCAATTGCTATCCACCCGTACCTGTTAACCGCTTTAAATGGCACTGTAAAAATATGACAGCGCCATTTTAATGGAGATCTCGGTAATCACATACTCACAGGCCTCCACCGGAAGTCATGTGACATGATCACGTGGATCCGACGGTTGTCATGGTAGCACAGGGTCATGTGATGACACCTGTAGCTCACAAGAATCAGGTCCTGTAACCAAGTACTGCAGGTTACAGAGTACCAAGTACTGCAGGTTACAGATCAACAGCATTTCTCCCGATCTTAGCGGTGCTGCTCTGATCGGGAAAAATGAATGACTGATCAGACTGCTCATTCTTATAGTCCCCTATGGTGACTAGTAAAATAAAATAAAAAAAAAGTGTAAAAAAAAAGTTTTAAAAACTAAAAAAAAACAAAAAACAAATCTAAAAGTTCAAATCACCCCCCTTTCACCCCCAATGAAAATTAAATAGTTAAAAAAACAAAAACAAAAAAACATCCGCATATTTGGTATCACCACATTCATAAATAATCAAAATATATCAATCAATGTGATCGGTAAACGGCGTAGCAGCAAAATAAAAATCCAAACGCCAAGATTATGTTTTTTGGTCGCCACAGATTTTGCACAAAATGCAATAACAGGCGATCAAAACGTAGCATTTGCGCAAAAATAGTACTGTTAAAAAAAGTCAGCTTGGGACTCAAAAAATTAAGACATCACTGAGCCATAGATCCCGAAAAATGAGAACGCTACGGGTCTCGGAAAATGGAGCAAAAAATGCGCCACTTTATTTGGACAAAATTCTGAATTTTTTTTAACCCATTAGATAAAAGTAAAACCTATACATGTTTGGTATCTACAAATTTTTACCAACCTGAGGCATCATACCTACACATCCTTTTCCCATTCTACTTGGTAGCGCGGTAGTTTTATATTCTATTTTCTGGTCAGTGTTTACCACTTCCAAACAGGATACACGCGGAACCTGTCTACTACCTACGGCTTCCGATTAGTTACCCTTCTGTCACCAGAGTCCAACTCTAATCCTCTTCTAATTCCCTGAGGTATACGCTACCTACTCCGGTTTTTAAAGCCAGTTCATCCACACATCCCACTATCCTTCGCCTGTGAGCGCCGGTGTCCATTCAGTCAATATTTCACTCTGTGCCAGATGGGTAATCAGTGCAATGACTGGCACAGTGTGGAGATATTGGTGTAGCAGCTGGACAGAAATATGATCCTGGATGCTGCATTCAGGACAGATTTGAAAAGAGAAAGTTTGGCAAGAGGCAGACTAATCAGAGTTGCTGTAGTCCAGACGAGAATAAATAAGAGCCAGTAAGAGTTTTTACTGTTTCAAATGTGAGAAAAGGTGGGCTTCTGGATACTTTTTTTTTTTTTAGATGTAGGGGACATGAGCGAGTGGATGACTGGATATAGGGAGTAAAGAAGAGATCTGTGTCAATATGACCCCAAGACAGTGTGCTGCTTGGGGAAGCTATGGTTGACCCACTGCAAAAAATATATAAAATCGGGTATAAGTAGGTTAGTAGAGGGAGGAAACAAAAAAAAAAGTTCCATTTTGAAGAAATTCAGTATTAGATGGAGGAAAGACAATGTTATAGACAGCGGACAGATAATCCCTTGTATTTTGTATAACAGTGGGGGTAAGGTCAGGAGAAGAGGTGTATAATTGGGTGTCATCAGTATATAGATGGTACTATAAACCAAATCTGCTTATGATTTGTACAAAGGGGCAGTGTATAAACCGAAGAAGAGGGGGTCTAGTATTGAGCCCTAAGGAACCCCAATAGTAAGGGGAAGAGGAGAGGAAGAACAGCAGACAAATTATACCATGACTGAGCCATCAGAGAGGTAGAGGACAAAAAGAGAAGTTTGATTAAGGCCTATAGAGTGAAGCACATAATGAGGAGGGGCTGGTGGTCCACAGTGTGAAATGCTACAGAGAAATCCAAGAGAATAAGCAGGGAGTAGTGACCATTAGATTTAGCGGTTAGTAAATCATCTACTTTAATAAGGGCAGGTTCAGTAGAGTGTAAGGAGCGGAAATTGGGTTGTAAAGGGTCAAGCGGAGAATTATCTGATAGATAGCGGATTAGTCAGGAGGGCACCAAACATTCCAGAAGCTTAGAGATGAAGTGGAAGTGAGAGACAGACCTGTAGTTCTGGTCCAGGGAGGTTTTTTTTATTTTAGTAGAAGGGTTATGACCAGTGATGAGCGGGTGAGCTCGCCACTGCTCAATACTTGATTGAGCATCAGGGTGCTCAGGTACTCTGTCGAGTATCGCAAATGCTTGGATGTATTTGTGACGACATGTACTCTCATGGGTTAAAGTTTCTTAAAATCCAGCCAGACAGCATGATAGATTGTCTATAAATGGGGGAGAAGTCCCTCATTGTTTTTACAAGACTCTTGTTGACTCAATGTAATTGTGTTGGCCACTGAAAGCTAGAATTATTGTTCTCCAGACTTTTCCAGCAACCATTGTATTGTAGTTGTGTATTGATAATGTAATTACGTTAGTAGCCATTGTCTAGTCGGTGACTCCCAGATTACATGTACACCCTCAGTCTTTCTATGCACATCATTTAAATGAACATTATCCATGCAGCTTGAAATTCATCCAATGGGAGAAGCAATCTTGTCCAACCAATCGATGAGGACACAGTGTATCCTAAGGGAAGGTTATGGCTATAAAAAGGGACTTCTTTAAGCCACCAGGGTTGATGAAGGTTGATGGATGCTGATGGATCCAGTCTAAGCTCTTTGGAGCTGACTAGAGGATCAGGATATCTTATGGCTTCAATCTAGGGACTCCGGATCCGGTTGGAGACCATATCCACAGCCTAGGGATTTCGACTCCGGCTGCCAGGATTTTAACATCAAACCAGGACTACCTAAGGAGGACACTCAGGTTGGGACAGTTCAGTCACCTGTTACAGACTTTGCAGACCTCAGACAGCTTGGAACCTGTGAGGCATGGACATTCTAAATCCCTGGTGAGCCAGCGGAAGGGTGAGACTCTGTTGCCTGTTACATTTGTGTGTTTTGCTGGTTATGTGTTATGTGCCGTTAATTGTTTGGGGATCCAATAAAGTCTAATTATTGTGGTTCCTTCACCCTGTGTTGTCTGAGTAGTGTTACGCCCACGGTTAAGGAGGCCGGCGTTCAGTTGGGATGAGCCCTGAGCCACGCTGTCTTTCTAAAGGCGGCGGGTTTTAGTGGACGAGAGCACCCACTGAGCCCCGTGTCTCCACAGTATTGTCTGTGAAACAAGAACACAAAGTCGGCTTCCTTCACCGAATGATGGGAGTCGGCACCTCAGTGAGAGCCATTTGAAGTATTTCTACATTTTTGGATGTATGTCAAGAAAAAAAAAAAGGAAAAACATGCTAAATCCTAAAATCAGCCATCATTTACCGTGAAAGATGCGAGTTGGTGTGCATACCCGCATCAAAGGCAGGGACACTGTCTTTGACGTACATGAACGTCAAAGAACATGAAGGAGTTAAAGAGAACACGGAACGTTTTATATATTGCTCTTTTTTATGGCTTTTACCAAGACGGAATTGCTTACAGGGTAATAATTCAGAGCAGCCTAAGGACACTCCCAGAGAATATCCCGTGAGCCATCACTCCTAGGTAAGGACCATAATAATAAACGAAATACAAAAGGCACAAATATCTCTAGAACTGGATTTAAAAAACCCTGAATATTCAAGGAAGTAGTGGGAATAAAAGAGCAAAAAGTGGTCAACCAACCTGATAAAGTCTTTAACAAAAGTACATGTTTTTTTTCTTAAGTCTAAACATATCTTATGTCATGTTGTTGAATAGAAGACTATAAACTCACCCGGTGTCATTATCCTGCTCGGCGCGGAGCATGGTGAACCACTGCTGCTTGTACACGGAGGACAGCCACTCTGAAAGGAGAAACTTACAATAAACTTCACAGATATTAACTACTGCTACACGTGATCACATTTTACCAATGCTCTACACACAGCACATAGCTTGGACTATAATCAGCAGCCAGCATTAAAAATTCCCATACATACATACATAGATATATATATACACACACACACACATATATATATATACATTCATATGGTTATAGTGTGTGTGTGTGTGTGTGTGTGTGTGTGTGTGTGTGTGTGTTTGTGTCATATTTAGTAATGTTTTCTTCTATATCACAATCCTTCTAAAAAGTTAACATTCCATTTCTTGAAATTTTCACCCTTACCATTGGGGCTTTTGTAGACTTAAATAGTCTATTTCAGGAAATTTATATTTACATTAGTAGCAATGACCAGACTTTGATCCTATCTTGTATTAAAGCGTCTAATCAGCGTGTTAAAAACGAGAGTCATTGTGAAAGGAGGAGGGAGCTGTGACATCGCCTACTGTGAGATCCTATGTTAGCTGTGTATAGAGATTCTAACTACCATTATAATCCTGTCTCTAATGATAAGGATACTGCTGTAAAGGCTTCCTGAAAAAAACAGGAAGTATGATTCCATATTAGATGCAGTGGCCAGTGTGAAAGTTATGGTTGGCAATTTTTTTTTTTAATTTTATTATATTTTTTTTAAATAATCATAACATGAAAAATAAATTGTCAAAAATTAAAAACAAAAAATAAATAAAATACTACCAAACACAAAAAACTGATCTAAAATGGAATGCGTTATCAGAAAATGAGCTATTGTTTAGGTGTCTGGAAAATTAATCAGCAGACCCTCCAACCCCTCTCGTCTGCTTCAGTGATAGCTTCTGGGACCCGGGGGCTGTTACAGCAGTCACTGTAGAGCAGAGGCAGGGTCGGCTGCTGAACGCTTAGACCCGATTTTCCCCACTTGAGCTATGAATATCAGCATAGCTAGGGTTACACTGGTTTACACATTTCCTTCTGCAGAAACACACATTTGAGAAGTGTATGTCAGTGGTAGTCAATTATCACGGTTACATGAGGAAGGGATTTCTGTCAGCCGTTTCTTCTAGTTTAGAACACAGCAGGTGAAAAGCACAAATGTATTTTTTCCCCAAGGTATGTGTAGTATCTGTATTCCCTACTGTTCCCTTGTGCGACTCAGTTATACCACTGTGTATTGTAATTAGGTGCGATTAAAAAATTGATTTGTTGACGTGATATCTTGGAAGTAAAAGAGCCATTTGTATTATTAAGGAAAAAAAAATGTCTTGGCTTTTTCTTCTTTGTGCATTAAAGAATTCACAATGTTCCCATTACGTGCAGCAGTTTTGCTGAGCCAGTGTGGGCTGAATTCCCAATTCTGCATAATGCCGCCTTTTGGCTACTAACATAGTAGGGGAGATAGCGGATACTTTCTATTCTTCCTTCCAAACCCTATAACACCAGTGCCATAAAGGGCAACATGGAACACAAGCCTCTCTGGATCTAGAAGGAGAGCGATATTGTAGTGCTCACTAACATACAGCAATGTATTACAAACAAAAAAAAAAGTTGCCAAAAATCTGTCATGTGACTGCTAACTTTGGGGCATAGTTTTTCTATCTGGGTATTACACACCGCTGGAGGCAAACGAATTCAATATGCATGAAATGAAATACCGTATTTTTCGCTTTATAAAAGACACACTGGATTATAAGACGCTCCCCAAATTCAAAAGGAAAAAAAGGTAAAAAAAGAATAAATAAATATGTATATATGGGCTCTGTTTTATAATCCGGTGGTGTCTTACCGCTGTGCTGGGGTTGCAGGCTCTACTCCACGCTGACTCTGTTCTGCTCTGTTCTGTCCTGACTCTGCTCCTTGGTGGTTCTGCTTTCTGCAGGGTCTGCCCCGTGCTGGCTCTGTTCTGTGAGGAGGCAGTGAGGCACGGGTTCTGAACATGAGGCAGCGTGTGCGCATCTGCACACGTGCGGACTCTGGACACCATTATTTGAAGTCTATTGTCAGAATGGCTTGTACCTCGCCAGCTGCCAACCACAGCAGGTGCGCCGGCCGCCGCCGACCACAGCAGGTGCGCCGGACGCCGCCGACCACAGCAGGTGCGCCGGACGCCGCCGACCACAGCAGGTGCGCCGGACGCCGCTGACCACAGCAGGTGCGCCGGACGCCGCACAGAGCTCCTGCCTCCTGTGACACCTCTCAATCACCATCCAGTAAGCTACATTCGGATTTTAAGACGCACCACTCATTTTACTCCCAAATGTTTGGGAGGAAAAGTGCGTCTTATAATCCGAAAAATACGGTAGTTTTGGTCAGACTCCGCCCCACTCTGTGATTAGCGGCTTCTGTATATGGAAATGTGCACTGAAAGCCTGGTGTGGCCAGGGACAGCTCTCCCAGCACTGCTATAAACAAAATCTAAAATCCATCACTGCGCCAGAACGGCTGCAGCCACTAATTTAAGTGAAACATCATTGAACTCAGGACCTCTTTGCCTACATCATGCTTCTCTTAGATGAGGTTACAAAAATCTGGTGACAGACTCCCTTTAAGGCCTCTGCCACACTTACGTGACAAAACGTAACGTTTTTGTCACGTACGTGTTAAAGGGGTGGTTTGGTCCCCATGTGCCGTGTTTATGGCACGTACGTGTTCTCCGTGTGTTATACGTAATAACACACGGAAACCGGAAAGCCCGCCTTACCTGCATCATCCGGCGCTGTCTGTGGTGCTGAATGACAGCGTCGGCCAAAGCCACGCCCCGCTAACGCGGCTTCCGGCCCCCAGTGAAGGAGAAGCGTTGTTCAAATTCACTGGGGGACGGATGCAAGGGGACAGCCGCGGCAGAGACTGCAGGTATGGTGGAGGTGAGTATGTGTTTTTATTATTTTTACACTGACACGTGTCTTTCTCCGGCACGTGTCATGTGGGCCCGCATCCACACTACATCCGTGTGGTACGGGTGCCGGCCGTGTGACACCCGTGCTGCCGGAGCAACATGGACACGTCAACGGTTTTAAAAAATGGACACATGCAAGTACGGAACGGTCACACGTTCCGTTCCTGAATACTTACGTGGGTCCAAAACAATAACAATACATAGGACCACGTGGGCCCGTGTCTCCGGTACGTGGAAAAAAAAAGGCACACACTTACCAGAGGCACATGAGTGTGGCAGAGGCCTAAAGGGAAGCCCTCAGCTGTATGGAAGAGTGGTATGGCTAGGCACTTGTCTCATGATAATTATTCTTTTTTTTCAGCAGAGATCAAACGAGCCAGTTAGGAGAAATCTAAAGTAAAAGATATGCAAATGAGGCGTGGAAGATGCAACCCAGCTTAATTTGCATATTTATTCCACTTTAGATTTCTCCAACCTTGCATATCGGATCTGTACAAAAGAGGCATCATTTATAATTGGGGGGGGGGGGGGGGGGCATGTCCACTGCCACACTAATACTTCCACACTAATACTTCCACGAGTAAAAACGTGACACAGGTTTTCTCTTATTAAAAGGAAAATTTATTCTAAGTCCATTTTCCATAACTTATTAAAAAAAAAAGCTATTGTGAGAGGTGAATATGGTAAGTTCATGGGAGCAAGGCCCATAATATTAGCAAACTGGTTTGAAGGGGCGTTAATACCCATAGAGCATTACACACGCTGCCCGGCCAATGTATTCATATACAGCTCAGCATTAAAAGGAAAATCAAAGCTTTCAAAGGCAAAAAATAATCACCTACTTCAAGGAAATTCATGTCATCTTCGAGTCAGCCATTATTATTTCATTACAGCCGGCTCGGGGACGGTCTGTAGTCTCCTGATTAGATCCTATGCAGCCGCTCTCAGCGTATTGCTAACGGCAGAAGAAGGAACCTTGGCAAATGGGAGATTTTATCCGAGACGATCAATCTGAGTCTCTAGCTACAATGGAGACCAGGGTTTCTATTATAACAAACAAATCTTGCATATAAGAGGGAGGATAGGCGTTTGGCGATGGCCGGCGCTGCGGTAGTTTCATTTGAAAAAGGGTTCGGTCTGAACTAGGCTTAATAAAGCTACTAGACTATACCTGGGAGTGTGGAACCTCTCGTCTTCTACAGCAGCGCGGACATCTCCAAACACATATCCTCCATCCTATATGCAATTATACGCAGAAGGGAAACTTCTACCTAGGGGACTGCAGGACCAATACAAACACAGGCCTATACTGGAGATGTAACCTTCCCAGCTCCATCAGGTGAACGCCGCCTTACCCCCCACCATTACTGTCCCGCTCAGGACCCCCTATGGCTGCTGGCCGCCTCCTCTTTGGTTGGTCTGGCCCTGCTGCAGCTGCGGTTTATTTTATTTAACCCTAAGTGTTGAATTGATGGAGCAGAGTCAGGGCTTATTTTGGGGGGAGAGACTACGTTTTTCTTGATACCATTTCTGGCACAGGTGACTTTCATTGCTTTTTACAGCATTTTTTTTGTGTCATAGTGGCGACCAAAATAAAACTGCAATTCTGCTGATTACGGTGTTTGCTATTTTTTATAACATAATAGCTTGGACTTATCTGGAAGTGATGATATCAAGCGCATTTTTTCATTATCTTCATCTTTAAATGTTTTCTTTTTCCTCATATTTTGAATTTTTCTTTGATACCCAGAAAGCTCAGTGATGATGGGCTCAGACATTTTTAACAGACCCCAGGTAGTCATACCAACCCATTGGCACAGAGAATGATATATCCTCATTCTAGGAGGCTGTTAATGCCGCTGTTAGGCTATGTGCGCACTTTGCGTCCTGACCAGTGCGGAAAGAAGGGAATTTTGTTTACTTACCGTAAATTCCTTTTCTTCTAGCTCCAATTGGGAGACCCAGACAATTGGGTGTATAGCTTCTGCCTCCGGAGGCCACACAAAGTATTACACTTAAAAGTGTAAAGCCCCTCCCCTTCTGCCTATACACCCCCCCGTGCATCACGGGCTCCTCAGTTTTGGTGCAAAAGCAGGAAGGAGGAAAACTTATAAATTGGTCTAAAGTAAATTCAATCCGAAGGAAGTTCGGAGAACTGAAAACCATTCAACATGAACAACATGTGTACACAAAGAACAACAGCCCGAAGGGAACAGGGGCGGGTGCTGGGTCTCCCAATAGGAGCTAGAAGAAAAGGAATTTACGGTAAGTAAACAAAATTCCCTTCTTTGTCGCTCCATTGGGAGACCCAGACAATTGGGACGTCCAAAAGCAGTCCCTGGGTGGGTAAAAGAATACCCCGGTAATAGAGCCGTAAAAACGGCCCCTTCCTACAGGTGGGCAACCGCCGCCTGCAGGACTCGCCTACCTAGGCTGGCATCTGCCGAAGCATAGGTATGCACCTGATAGTGTTTCGTGAAAGTGTGCAGGCTCGACCAGGTAGCCGCCTGACACACCTGCTGAGCCGTCGCCCGGTGCCGCAAAGCCCAGGACGCACCCACGGCTCTGGTAGAATGGGCTTTCAGCCCTGAGGGAATCGGAAGCCCAGAAGAACGGTAGGCTTCGAGAATTGGTTCCTTGATCCACCGAGCCAGGGTTGACTTGGAAGCCTGTGACCCTTTACGCTGGCCAGCGACAAGGACAAAGAGTGCATCCGAGCGGCGCAGGGGCGCCGTACGAGAAATGTAGAGTCTGAGTGCTCTCACCAGATCTAACAAGTGCAAATCCTTTTCACAATGGTGAACTGGATGAGGACAAAAAGAAGGTAAAGAGATATCCTGATTGAGATGAAAGGGGGATACCACCTTCGGGAGAAATTCCGGAACCGGCCGCAGAACCACCTTGTCCTGGTGAAACACCAGGAAAGGGGCTTTGCATGACAGCGCTGCTAGCTCAGACACTCTCCGAAGTGATGTGACTGCTACTAGGAAGACCACTTTCTGCGAAAGGCGTGAAAGAGAAATATCTTTCATTGGCTCGAACGGTGGTTTCTGAAGTGCCATCAGCACCCTGTTCAGATCCCAGGGTTCTAACGGACGCTTGTAAGGAGGGACGATGTGACAAACCCCCTGCAGGAACGTGCGTACCTGTGGAAGTCTGGCTAGGCGCTTCTGAAAAAACACAGAGCGCTGAGACCTGTCCCTTAAGGGAGCCAAGCGACAAACCCTTTTCCAATCCGGATTGAAGGAAGGAAAGAAAAGTGGGCAAGGCAAATGGCCAGGGAGTAAAACGCTGATCAGAGCACCAGGATAAGAATATCCTCCACGTCCTGTGGTAGATCTTGGCGGACGTTGGTTTCCTGGCCTGTCTCATAGTGGCAATGACCTCTTGAGATAACCCTGAAGACGCTAGGATCCAGGACTCAATGGCCACAGTCAGGTTGAGGGCCGCAGAATTCAGATGGAAAAACGGCCCTTGAGACAGCAAGTCTGGTCGGTCTGGTAGTGCCCACGGTTGGCCCACCGTGAGATGCCACAGATCCGGGTACCACGACCTCCTCGGCCAATCTGGAGCGACGAGGATGGCGCGACGGCAGTCGGACCTGATCTTGCGTAACACTCTGGGCAGCAGTGCCAGAGGAGGAAACACATAAGGCAGTTGGAACTGCGACCAATCCTGAACTAATGCGTCCGCCGCCAGAGCTCTGTGATCTTGAGACCGTGCCATGAATGCCGGGACCTTGTTGTTGTGCCGTGACGCCATTAGGTCGACGTCCGGCATCCCCCAGCGGCAACAGATCCCTTGAAACTCGTCCGGGTGAAGGGACCATTCCCCTGCGTCCATGCCCTGGCGACTGAGAAAGTCTGCTTCCCAGTGTTCTACGCCCGGGATGTGAACTGCGGATATGGTGGAGGCCGTGGCTTCCACCCACATAAGAATCCGCCGGACTTCCTGGAAGGCTTGCCGACTGCGTGTTCCGCCTTGGTGGTTGATGTATGCCACCGCGGTGGAGTTGTCCGACTGAATTCGGATCTGCTTGCCTTCCAGCCACGGCTGGAACGCCTTCAGGGCAAGATACACTGCCCTTATCTCCAGAACATTGATCTGTAGGGAGGACTCCGGCGGAGTCCAGGTACCCTGAGCTCTGTGGTGGAGAAAGACCGCTCCCCACCCTGACAGACTCGCGTCCGTCGTGACCACCGCCCAGGATGGGGGTAGGAAGGATTTCCCCTTCGACAATGAAGTGGGAAGAAGCCACCACCGAAGGGAGGCTTTGGCTGCCTGAGAAAGGGAGACGTTCCTGTCGAGGGACGTCGACTTCCTGTCCCATTTGCGGAGAATGTCCCACTGAAGTGGACGCAGATGAAACTGCGCAAAAGGAACTGCCTCCACTGCTGCCACCATCTTCCCTAGGAAGTGCATGAGGCGCCTCAAGGGGTGTGACTGGCCTTGAAGGAGAGATTGCACCCCTGTCTGTAGTGAACGCTGTTTGTTCAGCGGAAGCTTCACTATCGCTGAGAGAGTATGAAACTCCATGCCAAGATATGTCAGTGATTGGGCCGGTGTCAGATTTGACTTTGGGAAATTGATGATCCACCCGAATCTCTGGAGTGTCTCCAGAGCAATGTCCAGGCTGTGTTGGCACTCGAGAGGGTGCCTTGACAAGCAGATCGTCTAAGTAAGGGATCACCGAGTGTCCCTGAGAGTGTAGGACTGCTACCACTGTTGCCATGACCTTGGTGAAAACCCGTGGGGCTGTCGCCAGGCCGAAAGGCAGTGCCACGAACTGAAGGTGTTCGTCCCCTATGGCGAAACGCAGGAAGCGCTGATGCTCTGGTGCAATCGGTACGTGGAGATAAGCATCTTTGATGTCGATTGATGCTAGGAAATCTCCTTGGGACATTGAGGCAATGACGGAGCGGAGCGATTCCATCCGGAACCGCCTGGTTTTTACGTGTTTGTTGAGCAGTTTTAGGTCCAGAACAGGACGGAAAGATCCGTCCTTTTTTGGCACCACAAACAAGTTGGAGTAAAAACCGTGACCCTGTTGCTGAAGAGGAACAGGGATCACCACTCCTTCTGCCTTCAGAGTGCTGACTGCCTGAAGAAGAGCATCGGCTCGATCGGGGGGCGGAGATGTTCTGAAGAAACGAGTCGGAGGACGAGAGCTAAACTCTATCCTGTAACCGTGAGACAGAATGTCTCTCACCCAACGGTCTTGTACCTGTGGCAGCCAGGCGTCGCAAAAGCGGGAGAGCCTGCCACCGACCGAGGATGCGGTTTGAAGAGGCCGAAAGTCATGAGGAAGCCGCTTTGGGAGCGGTTCCTCCGGCGGTCTTTTTAGGACGTGACTTAGACCGCCATGAATCGGAGTCCCTCTGACCCTTCTGTGGCCTGTTGGACGAGGAGAATTGAGACCTGGCCGCGGGCCGAAAGGACCGAAACCTCGATTGTACCTTCCGTGGTTGAGGTCTGTTTGGTATGGACTGGGGTAAGGATGAGTCCTTTCCCTAGGATTGCTTAATGATTTCATCCAATCGCTCACCAAACAGGCGGTCGCCAGAAAGTGGCAAACCGGTTAAGAACTTTTTGGAAGCAGAGTCTGCCTTCCATTCACGTAGCCACAAGGCCCTGCGGACTGCCACCGAATTGGCGGATGCTACCGCCGTACGGCTCGCAGAGTCCAGGACAGCATTAATGGCGTAGGACGCAAATGCCGACGCCTGAGAGGTTAAGGACACCACTTGCGGAGCAGAGACACGTGTGACTGCATTAATCTGCGAGTGACAAGCTGAGATAGCTTGGAGTGCCCATACGGCTGCGAATGCCGGAGCAAAGGACGCGCCGATAGCTTCATAGATGGATTTCAGCCAGAGTTCCATCTGTCTGTCAGTGGCATCTTTGAGTGAAGCCCCATCTTCCACTGCAACTATGGATCTGGCCGCCAGTCTGGAGGATCCACCTTGGGACACTGAGCCCAACCCTTGACAACGTCAGGGGGGAAGGGATAACGTGTGTCCTTAAGGCGCTTAGAAAAGCGCTTATCTGGACAAGCTCGGTGTTTCTGTACTGCCTCTCTGAAGTCGGAGTGATCCAGAAACGTACTCATTGTACGTTTGGGAAACCTAAAACGGAATTTCTCCTGCTGAGAAGCTGACTCCTCAATTGGAGGAGCTGGGGGAGAAAGATCCAACACCTGATTGATGGACGCTATAAGGTCATTCACTATGGCGTCTCCCTCAGGTGTATCAAGGTTGAGAGCGACCTCAGGATCAGAATCCTGATCTGCCACCTCCGCTTCATCCTCTAGAGAGTCCTCCTGCTGAGACCCTGAGCAGTGTGATGAGGTCGAGGGAAGCTCCCAGCGAGCCCGCTTAGGCAGTCTGGGACTGCGGTCCGTGTCAGAGACCTCACCTTGGGACCTATGAGTCACCCCAGGAGCACTTTGCCGCTCCAACCGAGGGGGGCCTGGGGTCAATGATTCCACAGTGCCCGGGGCCTGTGTTACCGTTCTGGACTGCAAAGCTTCTAGTATCCTAGCAGACCATTTATCCATAGACTCAGAAAGTTTGTCAGCGAATACTGCAAACTCCGTCCCTGTCACCTGGACAGTGGTAGCAGGTGGTTCCACCTGGGCCACCAGTGGCAGAGGCTCCGGCTGAGCAAGTGCCGCAGGGGCCGAGCATTGTACACAATGAGGGTAGGTGGAACCTGCCGGTAGCATAGCCGCACATGAGGTACAGGTTGCAAAGTAAGCCTGTGCTTTGGCACCCTTGCTTTTTGCGGACGACATGCTGTTGTCTCCTCAGAGTACAATCCGGGAGGGTATATAGCCAAAAATCAACAGTGCGACCGTACAGAGTATATGTATAGCCTATAAGCATATATATATATATATATAAACTTCGGCACCCCGGGGGGCCAGCACCTAGTAACAGGTGCAGCTTACCGACCGCCCAAAGCGGTTGTGTGACCACCAGATTCCCTGCCTGGGCCTCCCAGAGCCGTGTTGTCTCTCCTCTCCAGCTTCTGAAGTGCTGACAGGAATGGCTGTCAGCGTTCTGTGAGGAGGAGGGGGCCGTGGGCGTGCCCTAAAAAGTGCGGGAATCTGGTGCCCCACTGTGCTCAGTGAGGGGGGAGGAGGATACAAAGTATGCTCCAGCCCTCAGCGCTGACGTCCAGTGCAGCGTCCCTCCCTTCCCCTGACTGGCAGGCCGGGGGGCGGGAGTATGTGGTACTAGGCCGCAGAAGCCGGGGACTAAAGTTATAAGCGCGGCCGGCAAACAAGCGCGGCCAGCGCGGTAGTCCCGGCGCACCAACACACCCAGCAGTGCTGCAGCGTGTATAACACAAGCGCGGCCAGCGCGGTAGTCCCGGCGCACCAACACACCCAGCAGTGCTGCAGCGTGTATAACACAGGCGCTCCATGCGCCGTCTCCAAGGGGACACAGAGTACCTCACAGTAGCAGGGCCTTGTCCCTGACGATACCCGGCTCCTGTCCAGCAGATTCCCCAGGGGCTGCGGAGGGAGCACGGTCCCAGTGTCTGGAGACCGATTAGGATCCCACTTCACCCAGAGCCCTTAAGGGATGGGGAAGGAAAGCAGCATGTGGCACCTGCCTATGTACCCGCAATGGGTACCTCAACCTTAACAACACCGCCGACCAGAGTGGGGTGAGAAGGGAGCATGCCGGGGGCCCTGTTATAGGCCCTCTTTTCTTCCATCCGATATAGTCAGCAGCTGCTGCTGACTAAATTGTGGGGCTATGCGTGCATGTGTGCCTCCTTCGCACAAAGCATAAAAACTGAGGAGCCCGTGATGCACGGGGGGGTGTATAGGCAGAAGGGGAGGGGCTTTACACTTTTTAAAGTGTAATACTTTGTGTGGCCTCCGGAGGCAGAAGCTATACACCCAATTGTCTGGGTCTCCCAATGGAGCGACAAAGAAAGAACGCACCCTCTTGCAGACGTGACTCTGCGTGTTGACAAAAAGGATGCATCCAAAACGCATGTATTTTGGATGCATTTTGCATGCGTTTTACCTGCGTTTTGGATGCATTCTGTCTGTGCGTTCCCCCGGCAATTCAGCTCTGCTACATGCCCACTGACAGCAGACACACAGTCGGGCGATGAGAATGAACCTCCGAGGTCAGTGTCAGGACACAGGCGTCCGCAGCAGTGACGTCAGAGCTTCACCCGATTTCACTGACATCGCGCGGCTTTCTCTGTGTGCCAGCCTGATTTGCAGTCACACGTGAAGGGCTCACCTGTGATCGCAAATCCCCTGAGTGACTGCAGTGAGTCGCGCAATCAGCTGTGCAGTCACTCAGGTGACTTGCGGCCACAGCTGCAGTCCTCCACCTGAGCGCGGTGGCTGCGAGTAACCTCAGTGACAGCTCAGCTGATCGCGCGACTCACTTCAGTTGCTGCATGGAGTTCACAGGAGCGGCGGTGTTCTACTGCCGCTCCTGTCAGCTTCCGATGTAACAGAGCTGGAAGCGTCGTGGGACCTTGCGTGGATTACGTCGGACCTGGAGGTGTTTTTGAGGGATTAATAAAGTCGTGAAAGAGGGGGGGGGGGGTTTGTCTTTCATTACAAATAAACACACACATCCAAAAAATCCTTTATTTTCTTTAACTTACAGGTTAGTCATGAAAGGTATCTCAGGGAGACGCCTGCCATGATTAACCTAGGACTTAGTGGCAGCTATGGGCTGCTGCCATTAACTCCTTATTACCCAGTTTGCCACTGCACCAGGGCAATTCGGGATGAGCCGGGTAGAGTCCCGGGACTGTTACATCTAATGGATGCGGCAATTCTGGGCGGCTGCTGGCTGATATTGTTAGGCTGGGAGGCTCCCCATAACATGGAGCTCCCCATCCTGAGAATACCAGTCTTCAGCCGTGTGGTTTTACCCTGGCTGGTATCCAAATTGGGGGGGGGGGGACCGCACGTCGTTTTTTTTTTTTTCAATTATTTATTTTTTTAACTGCTTGATATAGACACACCCACCGGTGGCTGTGATTGGTTGCAGTGAGACAGCTGTCACTCAGCGTGGGGGCGGGTCTGACTGCAACCAATCATAGGCGCCGGTGGGCGAAGGAAGCAGGGAATACGTGATGGATTAATGAGCGGCCGGCATTTTAAAAAGACGAGAAGCCGCCACAGTGTGAACACCATGCAGCGCGGCGCTGGTGATCGTGGATCGGTGACTATGAGAGAGGGGGTGGGAGGGAGAGACCGACATGGACAGAGACAGAGAGAGACCGAAAGACCTGCGTTTATTATGTCAAAAACACATGCAGATCACTAGTAAAAAGCAAGTGAACCGCATTCTTTCTTGAAAAATATGCGTTTAGACATTTCTCATTGACTTCAATGTTATTAAAACGCTGCCAAAATGGCAAAAACAATTGACATGTTGCTTTTTCAAACGCAGGGATTTTGACAAATTTTCCGCAACTAAAATGCAGCGTTTGTAAATGGATCATGCGCACAAGAAAGCTCTATTTTCCATAGACTTTGCCTGGAATTCAAAACACATGCAATTTTGCATTAAAATGCTGCAGCTCGAAACGCATGAAAAAAAAGCACAGTGCGCACATAGCCTTAAAGTTTGACAGTGTCATTAACTGGTTAACAGCCGCAGACAGAGCTCTGCTATACCCACAGCTGCTGGTGGCAGGTCCTGGCTGTGTGTTACAGCCATCACCTGCAGGGTATGGGTCAGGATCACCCCGTGAGTCCACTCATCCACCTGCTACCGACTTGTGCCAAACATCTGCAGCAGATGCTGGTAATGAGATTAAAGACGATTTGTCACTTGGTGAAAAGAAAAAGAAAAAAAAAAAATTTAAAATACCTTGTCAAAATCCTACTAGGAAAAACCC
This sequence comes from Anomaloglossus baeobatrachus, assembly GCF_048569485.1. Classification (NCBI taxonomy): domain Eukaryota; kingdom Metazoa; phylum Chordata; class Amphibia; order Anura; family Aromobatidae; genus Anomaloglossus; species Anomaloglossus baeobatrachus. The sequence continues at coordinate 595,863,170 of NC_134356.1, forward strand.
CTTGTGATTGAACACTTTTCCCCCAAATAAAACAATAAAGCCTATACTCCCCTCCTGTACCGGTGTCCGGGCTCGCGTTGCTGGGGTTCAAGTGGGGTTGAGACGTCACGTGATCCCTGCGTCCAATAAGCACCGGCTTGTGTCTCTCTACCTTCGGACCAAACGTGCAATCAACAGAGTCAGCGCAGCCACAGCACTCACTTCCTGTTGATTACTTGTTGGAAGGGAACCAGTACGGGAGGTGAGTATAGGCTTTATTATTTTAGCAGGGGGAAACATGGACTCCGAGGGGGTCATGCTAGTAGCCGAAAACCCTTTTAAAAGGGAATCTGTCACCATATTTTTACCATCTAATTTGAGAGAAGCATAACGTAAGGACAGGGATTTGGATTCCAGCAATGTGTCACTTACTGGGCTGCTTGTGTAGCTTTTATAAAATCATCGATTTATCACAAGGAGTTGTCTATTAGGACCAGTAGACCTAGCGTCCTGTAGCTCTCCATATTCATGAACTCTGTATAACATCCGCCTCTATCACTGACTACCCTAACAGCCTCCTGGGTACATTGTAAATGGGTAGAAAGCTGCCAATCAGTGGTGGGTTTATACAGGGCTCAGCATTCAAAGTACTAGGTCAGCTGCAGATTATATAAAAAAAAAAGTGATTTTTATCAGAATGACAGCGAACAGCTCAGTAAGTGACACATCGATGGAATCAGGGTCTGTCTCTACATTATGCTGCTCTCAGATGGAGAAGCAAAAACCTGGGGACAGATTCCCTTTCAATGGAGACCACCATTGTCATCTGATGGCTGATTAAGCTATTCTCGACTCCTCTGAATCAGGTAACTAGTGAGAGAACACATCATTAGATTCATGCAACCTGAAATATATGACCCATGAATATGAAATATGCAGAGTTACTGACAGCTACGTTTTACCTTGGAACACTGCAGTATTTCGGAGAAAACATACTTTAAAAGTCGTCTGGGGATTGTACATTTAGGATGACTAGTCCAATGCGGTCCCCAGATGACATCTCCCCTTGCTGCTCCAGGGGCAGACCTGTCAATCACCTATGGGGACATCAAGAGACACCTGTCATTGGAAAGGATGGAGGCGCTTGAATCAGCCGGGATCTACAGACTTTAATTCTTGCTCTTCTCGCAGAGCTTTTTGTGTCTTGTTGCTTATAGTGTCTACGCCATGGATTTGTGAGTCCCATAGTTTGTGTAAATGTAATTAAAGGTGTTACGCTTGAAACGTTGGATCAGAGAAGAAAATCTGATAACGACTGACTGAAGTTTGACAAGCAAAGAAGTGAAATTTCCTGATTTATCACCTCTGTGCAGCACGAGAGGAAGGCTTCATATCGGCTTTTTATTTCAGTGTTCACACGTTATATCGCGGCTGTACAATCACACGGAAGCCGGGGTCAGCAATATCAGCGGATACAATTCACTAAAAATACAGGTGTCACAAATAATTCAGAATTTATGCGATAACACAATCTCCAGGGACAGAAATAAACCAGTCATGTAAGGACTGCGGCTGCGATTAGAGGTCAGGTCATTAATACTGATTAACAATACTGAGTCCAGGAGGACTTCTTGTGCTAGTATTTAGAGTGTGTGCATATACGCGCACGCATATACGCGCGCGCGCATATACGCGCGCATATACGCACGCGCGCGCATATACGCGCGCGCGCGTGCGCATATACGCGCGCGCGCGTGCGCATATACGCGCGCGCGCGCATATACGCGCGCGCGTGCGCATATACGCGTGCGCGTGTATATACGCGTGCGCGTGTATATATGTGTGCGCGTGTATATATGTGTGCGCGTGTATATATGTGTGCGTGCGTGTGTATGTGTATGTTATGTAAACTGAATGCTCATACCTGGCAATAGAAGGCACCTGTCACAAACCACCGGGGGGGGTCACTCAGAAATCCCCCGCGCTGGCTACCAGTACGTCACAATCGGGGGGTAACAAGTGGGGGTCACCCCTCCTTTATACCTCCCGACCGACAGACAGAGCACGTGACGCGCTCTCTAGCGCCCCTCTTATAGTCAGGCCAATTATGGAATTGCCCGACAATAAGCAAGGAGGCCGCTATACTACTTATGCCGATTATTGAAGGGTCCCCGGTGAGAGTAAGGTATATATTCCCCCGACCTCCGCGGGCGGAATATATAAAATCTCCCCGAATCTCACTGGCCTCCCCACAATAATCCTTGGCACAAACTCGCTGCCACCAACCGCTTCACGGTAACTATTAGCCGAACACACAGACGTGGGATTCAAGATCGAGATAACAGAACAGCCCAAGATTAATTATATAATTTAATCAGCCTAAAGCACACTAGAAACTACAATATATACAATAGGGAATCTACAGAATATACATATGTCAGAGTACAGTTACAGATAAAGCATGGTTTACAACAGGTATGCAATTCAATCAGTTACCTTGTGCGTCTGGCCACAGGGGGGCGCTGTAGACCAGGTTTCCAGGAACTCCCACCGATGTTTCCTACACGTGACCCCCAGCGAAAGAACACTGGAAAATGGCCGAAGTAGGGTTATCAACCTGGGCAAGTCCAGGTCCCCTCCTACCTTCGTGACCTCACAGGGAGCACTGCTCCACCCCTGGCTTGAGTTATGGACAATATCCCAACATGGAATATGGGCCATAACTTTGCCTGGGAGCGTCGTAGGCGGACGCCAATGCTCTCATTGTGACAGTTATGAATTTAGCCACAGAACGAGGGGACTCATGACCTGTCTGCCAGTTCCCCATTGGCTGATATCACGCCTGGGGCATTTCCCAATGTCCTGCTCCCATAAAAAGGGTGTGCCGGCATCGTCCGCATGCAGAGACACCATTTTTATGGTTGCCATATTTATCGGAAATATGGCTTGCGAGATATGAACCATTTTTTACTGGAGTCGTTCTGTCTGGCTATTTCCATAGCCTTGCTAACTAGCTAGCAGCTCCTACTACAGGGTGACGGCAGGGAGTCATCCTGTGTCCATTGTTCCCACACCACCTCATTTCCATATCACAGGACATGGCCATGGAGGTGTAAGTGGAACACTGAGAACAAGAAGGGAGGGGGCACTGCCAGGGAGTGATGAGGGATTATGACTGGAGTCATAATTCATCTTCATATCCCGGGATTTGCCTCACACCTCCCCCCTTTTGAGGGCGCTAGGGGGCAGCACACTCCGGTGTTCCCCCGTGCGCCCGTCCGCGACCTCTCCTTGTCGGGACAGCCCGTCTGCGTTACCGTGGTCACGGCCCCTTTTGTGGCGAATGGTGAAGTTGTATTGCTGGAGCGCAAGGCTCCATCGCAACAATCGCCCATTCGTCCCAGAGACGGTGTGCAACCAGCTGAGGGGATTGTGGTCCGTCTCCACGATGAAGTGGCGCCCGTATAGATAGGGTTGCAGACGCTGCAGGGCCCACACTATGGCCAGGCACTCCTTCTCCATCGTGGAATAGGCAACTTCCCTTGGGAACAGCTTCCTGCTCAGGTACAAGACTGGGTGCTCTTGGCTCGCAGAGTCCACCTGGCTGAGCACCGCACCGAGGCCGAAGTCACTGGCGTCGGTCTGTACTACAAACGGCCGCGTGAAGTCGGCTGCCTGTAGCACGGGCGGGCTGGACAGGGCGTCCTTTAGGGCCCGGAAGGCTGTCTCGCAGTCCATTGTCCAATCGACTGCAGAGGGCAGCTTCTTCTTGGTGAGGTCCGTCAAGGGCTTTGCCAGGCTACTATAGCATGGAACAAACCTCCTATAGTACCCAGCGGTCCCCAAGAAGGACATCACCTGCTTCTTGGTCCTGGGGGTGGGCCAGGATGCGATGGCTTCCACTTTCTCAGGCTCGGGCTTCAGTGTTCTCCCACCTACCCGGTGACCGAGGTACTGGACCTCGCTCATGGCCAGCTGACACTTTCCCGGCTTGATGGTCAAACCTGCCCGGTGGATCCGCCTGAGCACCTGTGCTAGATGCTCTAGGTGGTCCTCCCAGGTGGGACTGAAGACGGCAATGTCATCCAGGTACGCGGCCGCGTACCCTTCAAGTCCCTTGAGCAGGGTGTTGACCATCCGCTGGAAAGTGGCAGGGGCATTCCTCATCCCGAATGGCATCACCGTGGACTCGTACAGTCCAAATGGGGTAATAAAGGCAGAGCGTTCCCTGGCCTTGCGAGTCAGGGGGATCTGCCAATATCCCCGGCTCAGATCCATGATGGTCAGGTACTGAGCCCCGGCCAACTGATCGAGCAGGTCATCGATGCGTGGCATTGGGTACGCATCGGCGACCGTGACCGCATTGAGCCCCCTGTAGTCCACGCAGAACCGAGTGGTTCGGTCCTTCTTAGGGACGAGGACTACAGGCGAGGCCCAAGCGCTGTTGGATGCCTGGATCACCCCCAGCTTCAGCATCTCGTCAATCTCCTGGCGCATGTGTTGCTGCACCTCCAGGGAGACCCGATATGCTGAACGCCGGATCGGGGGATGATCCCCAGTGTCCACGTGATGGACAGCCAAGTCAGTCCTTCCGGGCTGGTTGGTAAACAACCCCCGGAAGGGGAGGAGGGTGGCCCACAGCTGGGACCGTTGGTCTTCCAAGAGCTGGTGGCCAACCTCCACATCCTCAATGGATCCGCCTGCCCTAACCTGGGCTAGCATATCCAAGAGGGTTTCCGCTTCTCCCTCCTCGGGCAGGTTGCACACGGGGAGCGCACATGCCTCCCGCTCATGATGTGCCTTCATCATGTTCACATGGAAGGGCTTCCGCCTTCCACGGGCAGGGTCCAGGGTGACCAGGTACGTTACAGGGTTGAGCTGCTGGTACACGAGGTATGGGCCTTCCCAGGCTGCCTGAAGCTTGTCCTGTGGTACGGGGACCAGTACCCACACCTTTTGACCCACTTGGTAGGTCCTCTCACAAGCGTTCTGGTCGTACCAACGCTTCTGATCGGCCTGGGCTTGAGCCATATTGTCGTGTACCAGTTGCGTCAAGGCCTGCATTTTGTCCCGGAAGCGCATGACATACTCGATAACCGACACTCCAGGGGTGGCCAAATCCCCTTCCCAAGCCTCTTTCACCAGAGCCAGGGGGCCCCGCACACGTCGCCCGTACAGGAGCTCAAACGGTGAGAATCCTGTTGAGGCCTGTGGAACCTCCCGGTAAGCAAATAACAGGTGTGGGAGATACCGCTCCCAGTCACGCCCATGGGAGTCGACCAACATCTTAAGCATCTGCTTTAAGGTGCCATTGAACCGCTCGCACAGGCCATTAGTCTGTGGATGGTACGGGCTGGCCACCAGATGTCGCACCTGGACTTGCTTACAGAGGGCCTCCATCAGCTGGGACATGAATTGGGTCCCCCGGTCAGTGAGCATTTCCTGGGGAAAACCCACTCGGGAGAAAATCTCCAGCAATGCGGTGGCCACCTTGTCAGCCCGAATGGACGACAAGGCCACTGCTTCTGGGTACCGGGTGGCATAGTCCACTACCGTCAGTATGAAGCGTTTCCCGGAGCTGCTGGGGATGGCCAGCGGGCCGACCAGATCCACAGCCACCCTCCTGAAAGGCTCATCGATGATTGGCAGAGATACCAGTGGGGCTTTGGGGCGTGGCCCCGCCTTCCCCACTCTCTGACAGGTTTCACACGAACGGCAGTAGGCAGCTACATCGGCCCCCATTTTTGGCCAGTAGAAATGCTGGTTTAACCTGGCCTTGGTCTTAGCGATCCCTAGGTGTCCGGCCATCGGAATCTCATGTGCGATCCGCAACAACTCCGTCCGGAACGGATAGGGTACCACCAACTGTCGGTCCCTGGGCCACGCCTCCGGTGAACCCTGCTGGACCGTGGCCCGGTACAGCCGTCCTTGGTCCCAGACCACTCGCTCCGGGTCCGAGTCCGAGGGAGGCTGGGCCGCCTGCTCCTTAAGAGCTTTCAGGCTGTCGTCAGCTTCTAACGCTGCCTGAAACCCCTGACTAGATGTGGCCAGAATCGACGAGACTGTCACATCTTCAGTCAGTACCCCGGGACCTGTGTCCTGGCCTCCACCTGACTCGGCTGCCACTTGGTCAGAAGGGGAAGAGCTATCGGACCTCCGGGAGGCCCCTTGGCTTCCAGCACTCCCACTGCGGGTGACAGCGGCCACAGCCGCTGCGACCGTGGGTCGTGCCTGCTCCTCCTCCGTTCCTGACCAAGTCGCCGGTTCAGGCAGACCTACCTGGCTTCCTGACACCCCGGTTGTGGGGGAACCATGCACCGAGATCTTACCTGGGAGCACTTCCGCTCCTGGACCGGCCCCAATCTCACCTGCCTGTTCCCCTCCTGCAGCAACAGAACCCCGCTGTGAAATCTCTGGGGACCCCACATTTGCTGTGGTAGCCCCCACCCCACACACTGGTCCTCCCCCTGCAGCACCCTGCTCTCTGCTTATCCCTGCAGAGGGCAACAGATCCCAGCTCACAGGCTGGTTACTTGTAGAGGCATTGTCACACCTTTCTCTGACCCCCTCCCCTGTCACAGCTGCAGCTGAGTGTGTGTCTATGGTGTCTATGCAAGCAGAAATATCAGAGTTCACTCCCTCCTCCCTTACATCATTCATAGATAACACATTAACATTGTCCGGAGGCATGTCAGTACGGGCTGAAGGTTCAGCCCTTGGTTGGGGCCCAAACTGGGAGGTTATCTGCCCCAAATCTGTCCCAAGTAGCACGTTTGCGGGGATCCGATCAGTTACCCCCACCTCCCTCACCCCTCGCCCTGCGCCCCAGTCCACATAAATGTCAGCAACAGGCAGCGCCGGGTCAATGCCTCCAATCCCGGAGACAGCGAGGGTTTTTCCAGGGATCAAGTCTTGGGGGGACACCATCTCAGGCCGCACCAGAGTCACCTCCGAGGCGCTGTCTCGCAGTCCTATGGTCACAGACCGGCCGACGGTGACAGGTTGGAAGCTGTCCAGGGACCTACCACCACCCCCACCCCACACAATACACCTTGGGCGGCCCTTGGGACGGGGACGGAGCCGGGGCCTTGGACGCTGAGGGCACATGGCCTTGAAGTGTCCAGGTAGGTTGCACTGGTGGCACCGTCTTGGCTCTGCCACGGGCCTGGAGAGGGGAGTTGAGGGGGACACCCCCTGCAGTCTAGGGGCAGGTGGGGCAGTCGCAGAATTCATCTTACCCCCTCTCCAGGTGCTGCTGGTGGCTGCTCTCCTGGCTTCAGGAGCCCGATTGTTGGTGTAGTCATCGGCCAGGGCAGCTGTAGCCGTGGACCCCTTTGGCTTCTGGTCTCGGATGAACTGGCGGAGATCCTCAGGGCAGTTCCACAAGAGTTGCTCCGTGATGACCAAGTCCAGGATCTCTGGTCCGGTGGAAAGCTGCAGGCCTTGGGTCCAGTGGTCGGCAGCTCGGGCAAGGGCCCGCCGGTGGTCAGCCCAGGAGTCCTTTGGTCCCTTCTGTAGGCTCCGGAACTTCTTGCGGTAGGACTCTGGAGTGAGGTTGTACTGTTGGATCAGGGCCCGCTTGATGGTGTCGTAGCCCTGATCTGCCTCAGCAGGCAAGTCCCCAAGGATATCCAGGGCCTTACCCCTTAAACGGGGGGTCAGGTATTTGGCCCACTGGTCCTTGTCCAGATGGTGCTGCAGGCAAGTCCGTTCAAAAGCAGTCAAGAAAGAGTCCAAGTCTCCATCCTTCTCCAGCACTGGGAAGTCCTCAACACGGACCTTTGGAAGTTTGGTGTCTCGAAGGTCACGTGTGGCTGATGAGGGCCGGAGCTGAGCTAGCTGCAGCTGGTAGTCACGGTCTGCCTGTCGCTCTCGCTCTCGCTCTTCACGCGCTGCCTGCCGCTCTCGCTCCGCAGCCTCACGCTCTGCGTGCCGCTCCGCAGCCTCAGCGTCACGCGCTGCCTGCCGCTCTGCCCTGCGCTCTGCCAGGAGTTCCTTGTAGCCCTTCTGGTCTCCAGCCTGGAGAAGGGCCATAGCCATTTGAAGAAGGCTATCCGAGCCTCCAGGCTCGGTGGAATGGCACGTGGTGATCTGCGGCCCGCTGCGGAGCCTGGTGATTCACTGTCCATTGCAGAGCGGAGGGCTGGCATCTGGCTCGTTGAGGAACCTTGGGTGAGCTCCTCCTCATCTTGTCCAGCAGTGCCAGGTTGCGCAATGTCCTCGGCAGAACGGTTTTCTGGCGTCGAGCTCCTGGAGGACTCGTGGGCAACCTCCTCATTACTGCCCACAGCACCGTCCTCCCTCTCTTCGGCTCCTGCTTTAGCATTGGCCAGTTGCATAGCTCTGCTCCTGGTGCCATCAGCCATTCTTGCAGACTTTTGGTCACTGACACAGAACTGACACCTGATGCCTCCACACACCTTACAGTATCTGCACTCTGACACTCTAGTGTTGAGCTAGTCTGAAGACCCCAGCAGCCACAGCTGCTGCAGGCAGTCTTTAGTGTCTGGGAGTATGGGTCTCACACTCACACACACTATTATCTCGATCCCACCGCTTGCCACCAATATGTCACAAACCACCGGGGGGGGTCACTCAGAAATCCCCCGCGCTGGCTACCAGTACGTCACAATCGGGGGGTAACAAGTGGGGGTCACCCCTCCTTTATACCTCCCGACCGACAGACAGAGCACGTGACGCGCTCTCTAGCGCCCCTCTTATAGTCAGGCCAATTATGGAATTGCCCGACAATAAGCAAGGAGGCCGCTATACTACTTATGCCGATTATTGAAGGGTCCCCGGTGAGAGTAAGGTATATATTCCCCCGACCTCCGCGGGCGGAATATATAAAATCTCCCCGAATCTCACTGGCCTCCCCACAATAATCCTTGGCACAAACTCGCTGCCACCAACCGCTTCACGGTAACTATTAGCCGAACACACAGACGTGGGATTCAAGATCGAGATAACAGAACAGCCCAAGATTAATTATATAATTTAATCAGCCTAAAGCACACTAGAAACTACAATATATACAATAGGGAATCTACAGAATATACATATGTCAGAGTACAGTTACAGATAAAGCATGGTTTACAACAGGTATGCAATTCAATCAGTTACCTTGTGCGTCTGGCCACAGGGGGGCGCTGTAGACCAGGTTTCCAGGAACTCCCACCGATGTTTCCTACACGTGACCCCCAGCGAAAGAACACTGGAAAATGGCCGAAGTAGGGTTATCAACCTGGGCAAGTCCAGGTCCCCTCCTACCTTCGTGACCTCACAGGGAGCACTGCTCCACCCCTGGCTTGAGTTATGGACAATATCCCAACATGGAATATGGGCCATAACTTTGCCTGGGAGCGTCGTAGGCGGACGCCAATGCTCTCATTGTGACAGTTATGAATTTAGCCACAGAACGAGGGGACTCATGACCTGTCTGCCAGTTCCCCATTGGCTGATATCACGCCTGGGGCATTTCCCAATGTCCTGCTCCCATAAAAAGGGTGTGCCGGCATCGTCCGCATGCAGAGACACCATTTTTATGGTTGCCATATTTATCGGAAATATGGCTTGCGAGATATGAACCATTTTTTACTGGAGTCGTTCTGTCTGGCTATTTCCATAGCCTTGCTAACTAGCTAGCAGCTCCTACTACAGGGTGACGGCAGGGAGTCATCCTGTGTCCATTGTTCCCACACCACCTCATTTCCATATCACAGGACATGGCCATGGAGGTGTAAGTGGAACACTGAGAACAAGAAGGGAGGGGGCACTGCCAGGGAGTGATGAGGGATTATGACTGGAGTCATAATTCATCTTCATATCCCGGGATTTGCCTCACAGCACCATTTTCCTGATAGATATAGAGACCACCATACTAATGTAGACACACACATACCACTAGCCACCCTCCACCACAGAGCTGCTTATGACTACCACAAGGGGGAGCCCTTGTCAGATATTTCCATACAACTAGCATTGAAATCAATGGCTCCTGGAATAATCTGCATGTGGTGAGCTCCCTCTAGTGGTAGCATCTCTAATCTCCATGAGATGGTGCACATGGCTGTAACTTGGTATTCCCATGCAATCATAGACTCACATGTTGCACAGTCAAATGTAATAACATACAGGGTCTGTTTTGAAATTTTTTATAGCAAATCTCCATTCTGACTAATAGAGAGGGATAGGGGGAAAAAAAAAACCCGTCTGCAGAACTGTGAAGGTTATATCAGCAACAGTATAAATAAAAAAAAATCCCCTTGGCATAAATAGATGCAAAAAAATACAAACGACTGAATGCTCTCTCCAATGTTGCAAAAAAGTAGAAAAAAAAAAAAGTTTTATTTTTTCATCCAGGCAGACTTCAGGCCCCGTTACACGCAACGGCATATCTAACGATACATCGCCGGGGTCACGTATTCCGTAAAGCACAGCCGGCATCGTTAGCGATTAACGATGGAAAATACTCACCTTATCGTCCATCGTTGACACGTCGTTCCTTTTTAAAAAATCGTTGATGGTAGAGGACGCAGGTTGCTCGTCATTCCCGAGGCAGCACACATCGCTACGTGACACACCTCGGGAACGACGAACTGCAGCTTACCTGCAGCAGCCGGCGGGATGTTACGGCCCGCTCATCTCCGCCCCTCCGCTTCTATTGGGCGGCCGCTAGTGACGTCGCTGTGACATCACACAAACCTCCCCCTTAGAAAAAAGGCGGTTCGCCGGCAACAGCGACGTCATAGGGAAGGTAAGTCCGTGTGACAGGGCCTAAAGATATTGTGCGCCTTGGGCAGTGATTTTCCCGTGATGCACAAACGACGCGCTTTACAGTAATCAGCAAATGTGGTGAGGTCATAGCCATGTGACCAGAAGAGGCGGGGCCTCAATCAACAGAAAAATGTTGCTTCCTGGTATCAAGTTTATTAGCTGAGGCCCCGTCCCTTCTGGTCACGTGGATATGATCTCACACAGGTCCTGCAAGGTCAAAATTTAAATCGACGGTGTAACACTTATGCTAATTCTAACAGGGGGAGGGTATAACTATGAATTCCTTAGCGCCCTCAATGCCCAACCCCCCCCCCCCCCCCCCCCCCCCCCCCCCCCCCCCCCCCCCCGATATGATGATTTTACAAGCTTTACTTTCTTGGATTCAAAACTAAACATGCGAGCTGGCCACTGCAGGTATATAAAGAATCAGCCTGATAGTCCCAGTACAGCACTGGCTTTAGGTTACATATGAAAATCCTGGTGATTGGTTCCATTTAACGAGCCTGGGCACATAACTTAGGAGAAGGAGTCAAACCAGAAACTCCATTTGCATACATGATTCGAGATGTCGCCCCTCCTCAGTGCAAAGCAGGAAATATGATTTGGATGTATGAGAGGCCTCTGACTAGTGGTTTAAGGGAGAATGATTCTCCGTGTGGAGTGTGACATCCTCAAGGAGAAACAATCCCCCTTACCCACTGGAAAGAAAATTATATATATATATATATATATATATATATATATATATATATATAAAAGGAAGAGTAAAGAAAGCACTGCAAAAATGCATTCTTGCTACATTTTTGGTAAATAATAACTGGCAACTAATTTTCTTAATGTGTGCTGTAGATTAATCACCTCTCACCACCCCCCCCCCCCCCACCACCCCCAAAGAAAAAAAAATAAAAAAAATTATGTGCTACAAGGCTTGGTGGTCAGCGTGAGACTTGGAAATGGAAGGTACAAGGATTTTATTTTCTTAACATGGTTTGTGATATGGAATGAAAACTTTGGGGTTTTTCTGAGGACACATCCTCTCAGATCGTCCCCTTCTTGTGTAGTCATGCTGAACTGGTGTTGTCCTATAGATGTACATGTTAGGAATGACAAATCGGAACCTAAAGCTATGGAAAGTGGTGGGATGCACGAGAATATTGTCCGTCTATAGCTTACAAGAGAGCAGCACACATTTAGGGCGGTGCTCATACCATACAGTCACTTTATAGTGGTCCTGACAAAAAGTACCCTCGGAAGTGAGACTATCATGGCCATCATGAGGAATTGTCAGACAAGACCTAAGTGATAGGTGAAGCCACACATCGCGCTTGTGGAAAGATAAGTGATGTGTTATTGTCACACTTCCACTTTAGGAGCGCGGCCCCTTCCGATAATTATTACCTGAGGGTATGAGAGCATCACGCTCAATGATCCTCGCTGACGCCAGGTCGCTGATGATGTACTGCAGACGCAGGTGCCTGAACACTGGCACAAATGGGCAGCCCTGATCGGTTTCTAGGAAGGTGATGCCAGTATCTTCTAATTCTAAAGAAAGCAGAAGACGAGAGACTTTTATTATTGCCATTTATTCCATGCGTTTTACATGTGAAAAAGGGGCATACATAGTCCATGCGCTTTACATGTGAAAAAGGGGCATACATAGACAAGTACAATAATCGTGAGCATAGATTCAACAGGGCTCACCAAAAATCTGTACAATAGTGATATACAGGTGGTAATAATACATAGCGTACTCCAGGTACAGACGATTACCATGTATACAGGCGGTTTTACAGCAAATCAGCTTAGTTGTTGTCACCAGGTCAAAAGAGGCCAACTACTGCCATTATTGTATTCCCGCTGCTCTTCTAAGGAATTTAATTTTTATTTTTTTATTTTCCACCATACGGTTTCAGAGATATGATCCCCTGCACTACTAATTCCTACATTTTTTCCAAGGGAGCGTGGCTCAGAGGATTGTCTGGGGCTGGGTCTTTAGACCGCTCTGAATGATTACCCTGTGAGCACTGCTCCTTTGTAAGGACCATAAAAATCATCAGTAAATATAAAAAAAAAAAAAAAATAGTAATTAAGAGGTAATAAAATAAGAGCATAACTGGCCATTTTGACCCAGTGATGGGTCCTACCCAATGGTCACAAGGAGACGCATCTTTTTACACTTAACCCCTTCAGCCCCCGGGCATTTTGCGTTTTTCCGGGGTTTTTTCCCCTCTCTTCTGAGAGACGTAACTTTTTTATTTTTCCATCAATTTTGCAATATAAGGACTTGTTTTTTGCGGGACGAGTTATAGTTTTAAATGAAACCATAAGTTTTACCATATAGTGTACTGGAAAACAGCAAAAAAATTTCAAGTGAGGAAAAAGTGATCGCACAATAGGTTTTGGGATATTTTATTCACATGTTCACTATATAGTAAAACTGATGTCTGGGTGTGATGCCTGAGGTCGGTGCGAGTTTGGAGTCACCAAACATGAATAGGTTTACTTGTATCTAAGTGGTTAAAAAAAAAAAATCACGTTTGTCCATAAAACAAAAAGTGGCACAATTTTTGCGCCATTTTCTGAAACCCGTAGCGTTTTCATTTTTCGGTATCTATGGCTCATTGAATGCTTATCTGTTGCGTCTCGAGCTGACGTTTTTAAATGGTACCACTTTTGCGCAGATGCCACCCTTGATCACCTGCAAAATTTGCGATGACCAAAAAAATGTAATTTAGGAATTTTTTTGCCACTATGCCGTTTACTGATTAGATAAATTGATTTTATATTTTGAAAGATCTGGCATTTCTGAACATGGCGATATCGAATTTAAGTATATTTTTTTAACCCTTTAATTTTCAATGGGGCGAAAGGAGAGTGATTTGAACTTTTAGGTTTTTTCATTTAATTTTTTTTTTTTACTTTTACTAGGTCCCTTTGGGGGCTATATGGATCAGCAGTCTGATCGCTTTTCCTTATCTCCAGATCACAGCTACACAGCTGAGATCTGCAGATACGCTGCTTTATTTTCAATGCCGGCACTATTCCGGCATTGAGAGAAAGTGACTCATGTTAGCTACAGGCGTCATCATATGACCCTGTGCTACCATGGCAATTTTCAGAAGTCACGTGATCACCTCACGGGACATCCGATGGGGGTGGGGTAAGTTATCATAATGGCGGTGCGCATATACATCTTGCTGCCAGATTTTGGTAGCGAGATGTAAGGGGTTAATAGTTGCAGCTGGAATGTGATTCCACTAGCAGGCACACGTGTCAGGTGTTGAAATTAGCTGATATGTGTGTGGATCACGGCGGACTGCCCATGGCAGGGGGCGGGGATTAACCTCACACGATCCATGACGTACCCAGTATGTCATGGGTCGCTAAGGGGTTAAAAGGGAACCGGTCACCAGATTTGGTGACTATAAGCTGCAGCCACCACCACTGAACTCTTATATACAACATTCCAGAATACTATATATAAGAGCCCAGGCCGCTGTGTAGAACGTAAAAACCACTTACCAAGGGGGCGGTTCGGTCAGATGGGTGTCGCTGCGATCTTCGTCCTCCTATCCAGCCCAGGCGCACATTAATCTGATCTGCCCTCGGCAGTGCAAAGTACTGTAATGAGCAGGCAAGAGGAAAAGTTAAAGACCGCCTGTGCACTACAATAAATTGGTCTGCCCTGAGCCGGGAGATCAAAGTGCGCCTGTGCAGGACCTCAATGCCAGCCTGTGTGGATGACGTAGGACATGTCATGCACACAAACCTCAGAAAAAGGAAAACTGTGATAGCCGCAGAGAGGAGGCGCCAGACCGGAGAGCAGTGACGCCCATTGGACTCAACCGCCCCTTAAGTGAGTATTCTAAAAGTGATTTTTTTAAATTTTACACAGCGGCCTGGGCTCTTATACACAGTATTCTGGAATGCTGTATATAAGAGCTAACTGTTGGTGGCTGCAGCTTATAGGGGCCAAATTTGGTGACAGGTTCCCTTTAACCCTGTCACTAATTATGATCAAACTGAAAGTTGTACCGATGTGTAGCACAACTGCAGATTGTGCCCACTGTATGTGATTGTACCCAAACCTAAGCACCCACACATCAATTTGCCAGCCATGCATTTTTATCAAGTTTCTTCTAGCGGAGAATGACCCGATTTACCAACCTTTCCTGCGTTTGGAGAACCAGGCGTCTGCTTCAGTTAGGAGCTGTTTTAAGGACCCATTCCAAGAAGGCACTAGTTGCAGGAACATCCACTGTTGGAAAATGAGGCAAAATCAATTTACAACAGTAGTTGAAGTGATCAACCAAATAAAAGTCTAAACCAGTTATATTTTGTTATAGATCACAAACTGCTTAGCACAAGGCTTAAAGGGGTTTTCCACTACACTGGCCATAATCTATCTTTAGAATAAGATAATCAGTAACCGATTATTGGGGGGTTAACTCCCAGCATCTCAACCAATCATCTGCTTACCATCTCCGACAACTGCTGGATGAAACAGTATATAGAGCAGACCTGGGCAAGGGGCGGCCCGCGGGCCACATCCGGCCCGCCTACTCTCTGTGACCGGCCCGCCTGGATCCAGGCGTCCTTGCTGGCCGGTCACTGATGAGGGCAATCTGACCTGTTGTTCGGAGCTCCAGGCGGCCAGTGGTCAGATTGCCCTCATCACATGCTGTGTGCCGGGAACAGAGGACAGATCTTGAAGCGCCGCACAGTGCAGCAGCGGAACGCAGGAATCTGTCCTCTGTTGCCTGCCAGCACTTTCTCTGTGACACACACGCGCGCGCCCTGATGTCGTCAGTACGGCGCGCGTGTGTGTCATTTGAAAAGTTCCCACCCGGCAGGAGAAGAATATGCAGCAGCCAGAGCCTCTATGGAGAGAGGAAGCAGCTCAGCGGGGGGCCGTACAAGAGAAGAAGGATGTCAGCGGGAGCCCGTACGGAGGTGCCTGAGGAGGGAAAGGTGAGTGGTGACTAGTAACCTGAGGGGACAATGGGGGGAGTGGAGTGGAGGGGAGGGGAGGGTAACTGGTGAGTAATATTTGGGTGTAGTGATGTAGTATATGGCAATGTAGTTTTACAGGTGTAGTATATAGGTGTCTAGTGATGTATATGTGGATGTAGTGATGTATATTACAGGTGTATATGGGGGTGTCATGATGCATATTACATGTATATACGGGGGTGTAGTGATGTAGTATATGGGGATTGTGTGTGTGTGTGTATTATATATATATATATATATATATATATATATATATATATATATATATATATATATATATATATTATATTATATTATATATATATATATATATATATATATATATACACGTTTCTCCGGTACCTGTTTGCATACATGTGACAGGTACCGGAGAAAACACGAGTCTGTGAAATAAAAAGATTTTCCATATTTACTTGCTTTCTTCAGCTCTGCTGCCTCCCGCTCCTGACCACTGCTCATTCATTGATTATTCACCACACTCAGGACCTGGAAGCCGGAGCATCGAGATGACAGCACCGGGCACAGCACCGTTCAGGACATCACCGCAGGGACAGGTGAGTATTCTGCAAGTACAGTGACCTCCAGGAGGTCATCAGCGTTTCCAATGAACTCTGATGACCACCCTGCGACACCCACGCTACAGCTTCAAGGGTTCATCAGAGTTCATTGAGAACTGTAACGAGTCCCCGAGATGCTCCGGCTTCCAGGTTCTCAACACACACACACACACACACACACACCTGTATACTCACCCAGCGATGCGGTCCCCAGCGCTGTCCCTGCTTCCAGCTGCTCACTGCAGTGAATATTCAGTGAGTATAATTACCAGCGATAAGGAGCAGGAGGCAGCAGAGCCAGAGACAGCAGCGCTGGAGAGAGGTAAATATAGAAAATCTTTTTATTAAAAAGACACGTGTTTTCTCTGGTATTTGTCACACTGATGTCACACAGATTACATCTGTGTGCGATCCGTGTGACACCCGTGCTGCCGGAGAAATAACGGACATGTGTGCGTGCAGGGCCACGAGGGGTCACACAGTCCGTAACTTACTGTTTGTATATGAAGGGATAGCATATATGCTGTATACAGTAATGGGTAAAACTGAGTTAATTATATTAGTCCAGCCCTCTAAAACCATCCCAATTTCTCATGTGGCCCCATGGGAAAAGTAATTGCCCACCCCTGATATAGAGAGTTGTCCCGCTGTGTAGTGTATTCACAGCAGCAGAGTATACCGTAATGAGCGGTGGTGCCCTGCTCCATCCATTGCTTACATTCGATCGCTGACTGAGCTGGTAACAGTGGGGCACTGGGTGTCAGACGCCCACCGATCTCATACTGATGACTTGTCCTAGCAATAGGTGATCAATATATTAGTGAGAAGCTCTGTTAAAAAAATAGCCTGAAGCAAAATCCTAAGCTATGAAAAAGCTGCGTTCTGAGATGCATTCGGCAGAAAGCAACGTGTGCACATTCCTGAAGAACGCACATTTTTGACAGTGCGGTCCCACTTGGCTCTGCAGCATCCCCCTAGACTTGCAGCAGAGTCGAGTAAGACCGCACTGTCAAAAAGAGCATGGCTGGCTGCGAGACATAGCCGCGCGATCAGAATGAACTTCACCCGACTTCATTGTGATCGCGCGGCTTTGTGCGTGTGCCGCGGCTTGATTTGCAGTCACACGTGAAGGACTCCGCTGTGATCGCCAATCCCCTGAGTGACTGCAGTGAGCCGCGCGATCAGCTGTGCTTTCACTCAGGTTACTCGCCGCCACAGCTGCAGTCCTCCACCTGAGAGTCGTGGCTGCGAGTAACCTCAGTGACAGCACAGCTGATCGCGCGACTCACTTCAGTTGCTGCATGGAGCTCACAGGAGCGGTGGTGTTCTACTGTCGCTCCTGTCAGCTTCCAATGTAGCAGAGCTGAAAGCGTTGTGGGACCTTGCTTGGATTATGTCGGACCTGGAGGTGCTTTTGAGGGGTTAATAAAGTGGTGAAAGAAGGTGTTTTTTTGTCTTTTATTACAAATAAAGGATTTTTTGGATGTGTGTCTTTATTTTCTTTAACTTACAGGTTAACCATGGAAGGTATTTCGGGGAGAGGCCTGCCATGATTAACCTAGGACTTAGTGTCAGCTATGGGCTACTGCCATTAACTCCTTATTACCCCGTTTGCCACCACACCAGGGTAATTCGGGATGAGCCGGGGTAGAGTCCCGGGACTGTCGCATCTAATGGATGCGACAATTCCGGGCGGCTGCTGGCTGATATTGCTATGCTGGGGGGCTCCCCATAACGTGGAGCTCCCCATCCTGAGAATACCAGCCTTCAGCCGTGTGGCTTTACCCTGGCTGGTATCCAAATTAGGGGGGACCGCACGTCTTTTTTTTATCAATTTATTTTTTTTACTGCTCGATATAGACAAGCCCACCGGCGGCTGTGATTGGTTGCAGTGAGACAGCTGTCACTCAGCGTGGGGGCGTGTAACCACAACCAATCATAGGCACCAGTGGGCGGGGGAAGCAGGGAATATGAGATGGATTAATGAGCGGGCGGCATTTTCAAAAGAGAAGCCGCAAGTGTGAACGCCGTGCAACGCCGCGCCGGTGATTGTGGATTGGCGAGTATGAGAGAGGGGGTGGGAGGGAGAAACCGACATGGACAGAGAGAGAGAGATAGATAGAGAGAGACCGACCGAGAGCGAGAGAGATCGCAAGACCTGCCTTTCTTATGTCAAATAAACATGCGGATCGCAACAAAAATGCAGTGCAAACGCACTGCTTAACATTTTGGTAGCTTTTTTCTACAGCTCATTGATTTCAATGGGTGTAGAACGCTGCCAAAAACGGACACAAGAATTGACATGCTGCTTTTCTAAATGCAGAGATTGTCAAATTTTTGACACTCAAAACGCTGCGTTTCAAAAAGAATCATGCACACAGATTTTGCAGGATTCTCATAGACTTTGCTGGGGAAGGACAATGCATGCATTTTGTCAATGACTTAGTGCAGTTGTAAACTCAGCCAAAACGCAGAAAAAAACGCAACGTGCGCACATGGCCTAAGAGTGGGCAATGTTCATGGAGACCAGTGACTGGCTGCAGCGGTGAGGTAGATTATGTTTAGTCCATTATCTCTTATCCCTGCAGGAACCACCAGAGCAGTTGGGTAATAAATTACAATCTCATCATCTACAGGGTTTTCTGGTCTCTCTCTAAGGTCCTGTGCGCACAAGAGAATCATTTTTTTAATTTATTTTCTTTATTTTTTTTAAGAAAAATCCGCATCCTCTGGCAGAACACCACACACTCGTTTTTGCCGCCGTTTGCCACGTTTTTTCCGCGGGTTGGTCCCTGTGTTATTTTACCATTATCTATGGCAAAAAAATGCAAGTACCTGCAGAAAAGAAGTGACATGCTCATTCTTTTAGCTGCCGAAATGCTGCAGCAAAACCTGTAGGGGGAAAAAAAAAAAAAAAGCAGTGTGCGCACACCATTTTTTGTTTACCATAGGTTTTGCTGGGGAATGACTGCAGAAAGGTTATGAACATTTTCTGCAGCAATTCATGCAGCAAAACCGCAGCAAATCCACGGCAAAAACCTCAGCGTGCGCACAGGGAGTTAAGAACATAAAATATTAATTTTGGTAAAAATATTACAGCAAGTTGTCATCTCTTACCTAAACATTGGGTCTAAGTAAAATAAGAGGACAATGTAATGGCGAGATACATGTGCTTAAAGCCAGATCTGACCACTGACCAGTGCCATTCATCTCCCCGATACAGGATTAAATCCTCAGTGTATCGGGCTTTTCGGCTTACAGACGGCTCCTCAGCTGTCTGGTACCAAAATAGTCAAAAACCAGGACAAAAACAAGAGGAGAAGTAAAAACCCAGGCCCTGCTGGATCGCTCACATCAATGGCACAGCAGCTGCAGTATTGAATTGTATGGGGGTGGGAGAGATGAAATATATCTGTTCTAAAACTCTGCCCTGGCTTTCTATCGCGTCATTTGTACCCACTTGTGGCCACATTTCGGTACAGAGACATCTTAGGGCCATAATGACAAGTATGCCTTAGTCACATCCGATCACTGATTACAAGGATTGTCAGCACGGAGGCCGGGTTAGTAAAGACGTTTCCTCAGTTATATCAGGTCACAGCTCCCTCTCAAGATTAAAATATTCATGTATTCAATACTGTGCTTTCTGCATGTGGTGTAAGTGCATTTCTAGTTTACACCCCATTTGAGCTTCCAATGCTACACAGCAGTGCATAGATCGCTTTGTGATGTTATTTGTATTAAATTATGAAGAAAAAACACAGAGAGAGAGAGAGAAAGAGAGAGAGAGGGGGGGGCGAGAGAAAGAAAGAGAGAGGGGGAGAGATGAAGAGAGAGAGGGGGGGAGAGTGTGAGAGAGAGAACGACAGAGAGAAAGAAAGAGAGAGGGGGAGAGAGGAAGAGAGAGAGAGAGAGAGGGGGGAGAGAGTGTGAGAGAGAGAACGACAGAGAGAAAGAAAGAGAGAGAGGGGGAGAGAGGAAGAGAGAGAGAGGGGGGGAGAGTGTGAGAGAGAGAACGACAGAGAGAGAAAAAGAGAGAGGGGGGGAGAGAGGAAGAGAGAGAGAGAGGGGGGGAGAGAGTGTGAGAGAGAGAACGACAGAGAAAGAAAGAGAGAGGGGGAGAGAGGAAGAGAGAGAGAGAGAGGGGGTAGAGGAAGAGAGGAGAGAGAGAGTGAGAGAGAGAACGACAGAGAGAGAAAGAAAGAGAGAGGGAGAGAGGGGGGAGAGAGGGGGGAGAGAGAGGGGGGAGGGAGAGGGGGGAGGGAGAGAGCGAGAACGAGAGAGAGAGAGAGGAAGAGAGAGAGAGGTGAGAGAGAGAGGTGAGGGAGGTGAGAGAGGTGAGAGAGGTGAGGGAGGTGAGAGAGAGGTGAGAGAGAGAGGTGAGGGAGGTGAGAGAGAGGTGAGAGAGAGAGGTGAGGGAGGTGAGAGATAGAGAGAGAGCGCGCGAGAGAGAGCGAGCGAGAGCGAGCGAGAGAGCGCGAGAGAGAGAGCGCGAGAGAGAGAGAGAGCGCGAGAAAGAGAGAGAGAGAGCGAGAGTTTATAATATATTATATTATATATAACACTACACATCTACAGTCTATGAATGGCAGGGGTGCGAGTGCTGCCCCCGCCCTTATTATGGGGCCCGCTGCATCCTGCAGTGCATTAAAGGGAATCTGTCACTAGGCTTTTGTTACCTCATCTCACATAGGCAAAGAGGCCCTGAGTTCAATAAAGTATTACTCAGATTAGTGGCTGCAGCCGTTCTGACACCATGAAAGATTTTAAAATTTGCATGTAGCAGAGCTGGGAAAGCTGTCCTTGCCTACACCAGGCTTTCAGTGCACATTTCCATAGACAAAAGCTGCTAATCACAGAAAAGGTGGAGCTGGACTACAACTGACCACTGCTGAGACCCACTAATGATAAAGATAAGAGGCTTAAACTAAAGGCCCCTTTACACACAGACTTTCTAGCGATCCCACCAGCGATCCAGACCTGACCAGGACATCTAGAAAGTCGCTGCTGAGCTGTCAAACAGGCAGATCTGGCCAATGACGCAGCAGCGATACGGACCTGCAGAACGACCTCGCTGGTTGTTGGGGACGTGTCACACAGCAAGGGACACTATAGCACGTTGGGCTCTAAGTCGCTAATGATGTTGTAACGGTGTCAAACACACTGATGCATGCTGCGCAGCAGGAAACAAAGGACCAAAAAATGTTCCTAAACGATTTGTAGCGATCAGCGACCTCACAGCGGGGGCCAGGTCGCTGATGCGTGTCACACACTGCAATGTCACTGGGGAGGTCGCTATTACGTTACAGCGATATCGCTAGCGATGTTGCAGCGTGTAAAGGGGCCTTAACATTGTAGGTAAACAAAAGCAGACTGTAAAATAAACAAGGCAGGGCTGAATTCTTTGCTTTAACCTTTGCAGCATGGTGTCTTCAGATTACATTGCAGAAACCTGCTGACAGAGTCCCTTTAATAGGTCACCAGTTGGTAAAAACAGCTGCCTTTCATTTGTATTGTATTCAGGTAGTAAAGAAAGCATAAAACTGATGTGGAACTTTGACTATATAAAACAAAAAAACTTCAAAAAAAAGGACCGGTCACATACAGAAATGCAATTAACTCCTAGATATAAGGTAAATTTGTAAGTATTAAGCATTAGAATTATGTTGTGCTGCCTTACTGGTGTGATGGCTATACGAAGAAATTGAAACTATAACCTTCCTCTAGCCACAGACCGCCTGCTGTAATATCACTCACCGGTAGAGATGAGCGAACCCATGATTCGGTGTCTGTACCAAGCACAGACTTTACAAAGTAAACAAAAAACCAGTTTGGATTTCGTGTTCGCGTGCTTTACGTATGAACACCATTCACACAAGCATCGCTGTGCTCGGGTACCCTCGGTGCTCAGGTCAGTGCGCGCTGCTTGCAGTGTTTGAATGGACCCCCATATTCCTGCCCCTGTTGCACCTGTCAAATAACAGTGTATTTCTATGACTTTACTTGCACATATTACTGTAATAAAACCTCCAATCTCAGAACTGAAGCTATGCCTGGATTCAGCCTCCTAGCACCAGTATCGCACTAGCTTTACTTTAGACATGAAAATCCTGCTGGTTGGTTCCCTTTAAGCAATGTCAGAATGAATATAGTCCTCTTTGAGGGTTCGTCACAGCCAGCCATATTTCTTGCTATTCAGAAAATGGTAGAGTAACTAGGGGAACATTGATCAGCTCATGGCGGCGGCAGTCTGAAAACATTGAAAGACACAATTGATAAAGTGTGACATCGTCTGGAGCAGCTGCCTAAGAAACTTCTGAGACGCCTAGCAAAGGAGACAGATCTTATTCAACATGTTAGAGTTGCAAAAATGGCAAGAGTGCATGAATAATGTGTCATTAAGAAGCGCAAAGCAAGTGATATGGAGAAAATAGTCACTGGTTCAAAGTGTGTGAGGGACAATGAAGGGAAATTGCACATCGGACATGGCTCTAGGATGAGGTGTGGATCCATTTATTGGGTTAGGTTAACTTGCAGAACACCAGCATACGGGTCACTGACGGTAAGGCCTAAGCCACATGGCACGAAAATCGGTGCGAGTGGAGTGCGATAAAACAACGCATTACACTCGGACCAATTTTAGCCTATGTGTCAGCGCACATGAGCGATTGTTTTCTCGGTCCGATTAGGGCTGAGAAAATTATCGCAGCATGCTGCGACTGTAATGCGAGATTTTTTGTCTCGCACGCATTCAAGTGAAGGGGGCGAGACAAAAATCGCACTGCACTCGTGGTACACCAGGGAATAGCCGGCTACGGAAGAGAGGGAGATAAATCCCTCCCTCTCCTCCTCCGTGCCGGCCCTCTCCCGCAGCTGAGGTCTGCTCGCAGTCGGACTTCAGTCGCAGGGACACTAGCATGACACTCGGCTGCTGCTGTACTGCCAGCGTGAGCCAAGTGTCATGCGAGCATCGCACTAGTGGCCCCGTGTGGCCCCAGCCTGACTGACATTAACTAAAAACCACTGATCAAGGTTGGTTTTTGATGGCGGGTGACGTCGCGAATGCGCATTATAGGCCCATTTTCTCTTTCATCACTAAGCACTGATGTGTACCTGGACATTCATGAATAGTACGTGAATACACTGCTTATTTGTGAGTTAGGGTACTTTCACATTGTGATTTCACCTACGTTTACTGGTCCAGTCGGGGCATGCGTCTGAACCCCACCCCCCGCAAAAAAAGTGTTTCTGACGCATACGCCAACAGGGTTATTGACTATAATGGAACAGACTGAGTAAGAGTATGATCTGTCTTGCACCATTTTCGGGCATATACGCTTTCTGCAGGCGGACACCCGAACATAGTCTACTACATTCGGGTGTTCACCTGCAGAAAATGTATATGCCAGAAAAGGGGATGAGACCGAACACACAGTGACTCAGTCTGCTCCATTATAGACCATGGCCACGAGGGCGTATGCATCCCAAACACGTTTTGCGGGGGGAGGGGAGGGGGTGTTCAGACGGATGCCCCGACTGGACCAGTAAACGTAGGTGAAAATGCAATGTGAAAGTGCCCTTAGAAGTTATTGTCAGTAACATATCACACATTGGCAAAGGAGTATGGCAGACAGAGTCCTTTTTTGCCAACAGGGTAACATTCAGGGGGCTTTGGCCACCAGCTCATAAACCACCACCACACTTGCTTCTTACTTTGGGGTATAAGCAAAGGAAAACTCTTTCGGAACAAGCCTAGAACTGTGGAAGATATAAAGGAAAACATCCAAAGTGCTGCCATTTCCCCCCATACGCTTGCCGATACGTTCAGGACATGGGGCACCACGCTAAAATGTGGAGGACAAAAACACCACGGTTACTTACCGGTATCTCATGTAATACAATGGATTACATACACGTCAAGATACAGTATGTAGAGTATTTGGGGGGGGGGTTCAGATTGCTTAATTCTAAAGGGGGTTACAATACAATATTCAGGACATCTTTCAAATGAAGCTAGGAAAAAAAAACTTATTTGATTTTATTTATTTATATTTTTTTTTTAAAACAAAACCCAACTTATTCCCTTGGTCACACAGCTTGGTGGCTGTCATTTCTACTGGACTATAAGAAATGATAAATCCATACAAAAACAACACTTCTATTACGATTGTTAGCTTTCAGCATTTTGTTTTTTACTGGAATGTATAGTACGGCCGGCTGAGCTGGCAAAGATCAAGGCAAATCTGATGAGAAAGGAACAAAGCAAGAAGGAAAACAGACAAGAAATTACACAAAACTATCATAATAGTAGAAAACAAAAACACACATTAAGTGCCATGAAGCACCTGCTAACGGGCGATTTCCTTACCTTTTTTAAAGCCGTGTACACATCCATCTCTACCTGCATCACAAGCAGATCTGGTGAACAGATGAGCTGCTTCATCATATTGATGCTGAAATAAACAAATACTTTACATAAGAAAGTGTGTATTCATTCAAGCAAGTATCATAGTGTGATCCTGAGCTGTATCAAATAGGACAATGCAGGACATAGTCATGAAACGGTCATCCTGCAGATCTATGAGGATCGGATGGATCAGGAGTTATGGCCTGTGCACACAGTTAAGACTATATAATATAGGATACAGGTAAACACACATTCACCTGGGTTTTTGGTTAGAGGCATAAGGCTATGTGCACACGCTGCGTTTTTTACTGCGTTTTTGTGGTGCGTTTTTTTGCTCAGAACTGCATGACTTTGCTTCCCCAGCAAAGCCTATGAGATTTCATTTTTGTTGTCCGCAGAGTGCAGTTTTGTTTGGCTGCATTTTTGAGCTCCAAAAAAAAGAATTTAAAAAAAAAAAAAAAAAAAAAATGGACGTAAATTCTTTCCTGCGTTTTTCAACCCACGCAAAGCATTGGAAAAATGCTGTAAAATGCAATGAACAAAAACGCGGTAAAAACACATGCGTATTTACCGCTGCATTTTTGCCGCGGGTGCGTTTTTGTGTATTTTCTGCTTCAAAAAGGCACAAAAACGCAGCGTCAAAAAAAAAAAAAAATCACAGAGCGCACATAGCCTAAGAGAGGAGAGACACACAGACCACATTAATTTGGATTTCCAAGATCTCGATAAAGATATGACCACAAGGTGATCACTGGGCGGTGGAAACGCAGCTTCAATGAGGCCGAACACTGACTATTTGTAGTAAAGCCACCATTGAAATCAATGTTTTCATATAATTAATGGGCACACAATTTTACAGGTATATAGAGATGAGCACTGTGAGTTACTAGGTAAGATTGCCGTTCACCTGCCTTCTGCCTTTGGTGTCCCCTGTACACCTGCTGCTATTGTGGCCAGTGTCATACTAAGGCTGCTTTCACACATCTGGTTTTTGCTGAGCGGCACAATACGGCACTTTGCAGGAAAAACGCAACTTTTTTTTTGTTGCCACTGGTTGCATTTTTTCCACATAGACTTGCATTAGCGCCGCATGGCCTTGCGTTGCGTCCGGTTTTTGCCGGATGCGGCATATTTAGCCCATGCGGCGGCCGGATGGAACGTTGCCTGGCACGTTTTGTGCGGCGAAAAAAAACGCATCACACCGGATCCGGTAATAGTAAGGTCTAAAAGACTGTAAAAGGAAGCAAAATGGAGGTAAGAGCAGGACAGTTGCCCTTGAAACAAATGTGGATAGGGAATTAAAAAAAAAATACAAAAATAAATACAAAAGAAAAAAAAAAAAAAAAAAACATGGGTTCCCAGCCGCCTTAGAAGTTGGGCATCCATTAGATGCACAAATTCTGGCGCTTTGCCCGGCTCTTCCCACTTGCCCTGGTGAGGTGGCACCCGGGATAATAGTTTTGGAGTTTATGTCAGCTGTGAATTGACAGCTGGCATCAAGCCCAGGGGATAGTAATGGCGAGGCGTCTATCAGACACCCCCATTACTAACTCGGCAAGTGTATAGTTAAAAAAAAAAAATAATAATTGAATAAAAAGACTCCCACACTCCCTCCAATTTATTAATTTAGAAAAAAAAAAAAATCCTCGAAATTCCAACGCAATCCAATGGTGTAAAGTCCCATGAGGCCCATCGAATCGTATGGAGCCTTGTTCACAGAATGAGGTTGCAAAAGTCACTCCCGGTCAGTGGTAGACTGGAATTTCACAAAATCATGAGAAATTCCAGGCTACGACTGACCACGACTAACCTATGGATCAACTGAGAATGCTCCAAAGGATTCAATGTGCATTGTGGGACATTACACCATTGGATTACATTGAAGATTTTTTTTTTTTTTTTAAATATTTTGGCGAATAATGGAGTGTCTTTATTCAAATAAATATTTTTTTCCTGTAGATGTGGGCTTTTTAACTGTACACTTACCGGGTTAGTAATGGAGGTGTCTGATAGATACCTCTCCATTAGTAAGCCCTAGGCTTGATGCCAGCTGTCAGTTAACAGCTGACATCAACTCCAAGAAATATTATCCTGATTGTCACTGCACCAGGGCCATTGGGAAGAGCTGAGGAGAGCGCCAGAATTGACACATCTAATGGATGTGTCACTTCTGTGGCGGCTACCGGCTACAATTTTTAGTCTGGGAAGAGGCAAATATCCATGGGCCTTTCCAGCGTGATAATGCCGGCGCCCAGCTGTCTGTTTTACCTTTGCTGGTTAGGCAGTGCACAGGAGGAAGTACTGTATCAGGGTCTGTAATCTCCTGTTCTGTGCACTTTAGGATACGTTTTCTCACTTCACGGTGTTAATTAGGAATATAAATATTAAAATCAAGTATTGTGTTTTTATAAAAGGGTAGATTTTTGCATATGTACCTTGGCTGGTTATCAACAATATGAGGGACCTAATGCCGTTTATTTAACTAATTTTCAAAAATGGAGTGGGATCCTCTCTATTTTTGAGGACCAACCAAGATAAAATGAACTGACAGCTGAGAGGTGCAGACAGCTAAGGGCTGAAGCCTGTAGCTGTCTTCTTTACCTGCACTGGCTTTCAAAAAAAAATAGGGGGACCCCACAATTTTTATTTTTTTTTATTTTGTGCACAGCAGCGTACACACAACTTCCCCATGCTGAAAAGATTGTTAATTGGCTGGGCTGCAGCCTTTCAACACTATTAGCATATGAAGTTTACCCAAGTTTGGACACAGACTTCCGTGAATTATCCGTGTTCGAGCACTACACTGGATGTCCAGTACGTACCTCAAACTTTACAGTTCAGGTTCCCTCATCCTTAATTATAAGAGTACTGGAAACAAAGCAGCACATTATCAGGAACAGATTTCAACCTTAGTATAGAAATCAATGGATGCTTCTATTCATCGACAAAGCAAAGAATTAAGGAACGCACTGGGGTAGATTTACTCAGCAAAATCCTGCACAATTTCTGGCCCTCTCTGACAGATATTCAAGTAAGGCACGCAGCTACATTAGTCCTACTGACAATTGTAGAGCGGAAGTGTTGTGGGACCATCACTCCATTCTAACAGGGCACTCGAGAGAGCAAGGATCAGTGTCATCTCAGCAATCTGCAAATTAGCACCTATCCTATGATATAATATTTACAGTCAAACGACTTTAAAGCGGATCTGTCATTAGATTTTAGAACACAAACTACATAAATCATATAGATTTATTAGACCTACAAGATTATACAGCCAATCTGACAAGACACCAGAAAGAAAGTACACCACATTCATCAGGTCCAAGATATATTTAATAGTATAAGCTGCTTGAATTGTGAAATCTTGTGTAAAAATCTGTTTTAAAATCAAAAGCACTTAAAAAAAAAAAAAGTCTCAGCACAAATCATGCATAAGAGATTCAGAAGTGCTGTCTAAAAATCTAATGGAGATCATGTCCAATGATAATCCATGAATAAAACATTCTGATAAGAGTGCAGGCGTCATGCTTGTATATTGTTCACAGTAATAGAGGCTAGGCGTTTACTATATGATGAAATGAACAATGGAAACAGATTACGACAGACGCCAGTGCTAAGAGCTTGCACTTGGTTTATAAGGAATGTGTGAATTATTAAAACTAAAAAATGTCATCATTGGACTAGTAAGCGGGAGACACTGCTCTGCAGGAACTAAGTACGGTACTGGTCTTTTACTGTTCTGAGCGCCACTGACAAAAACAAATTATTAAAATGTATTTCCACCCCCTAAAAAACACAACTCAAATACAAGTCCTCAAGTTCTTCTCCTACTTGAAGTGCATTAAAAATTCTATTGAGTGATTTGTCATTTTCCTAAACTCCTGAACATGTCTAGAAAAGCAAGAGAAACAACACATGTATCAATGTATAACCAGGCAACCAATCCTCTCCACAATCTGCACATAACATGTAATAATCCCTATAGGAGCTAGAAAAGCTGCAAATTACTGTTGTCATGTATATAAAAAAAAAAAAAAACATGGAAGAAACAAAACAGTCAAGGTCTTACATTAACTGCAAGTGCTCAACACAAAAAATAATTCCCTGGGAGGCAAAGCACACATAGAGTGGATATACAAAAATGTCTATACAGCCTTGATAATATGCAAGAATGTCTTGAAGAAAAAAAAAAAGTAAAGAAAAAAATATATCATAAGTCCAACAATGTAGAGCAGCTCACTCCTGTGAACCACCTGGAGCCTCAGCTGCCCGGGTCAGGATGTAGGAGTCCATCCATACAAATGTGAACAACGACAAGAGCAAAGTCCAGCAATAACGTGAGCAATCCAGGATGCTGTTAAAAAAAATTTCTTACTTTTTATTCATAGATCCATTAAAATACAGTAGTCCAAGCAGTTCAAAACAGCATTATCGCAGGAAAGTAGTGCAGATAGGACTACGCGTTTCACGGTCCAGAATCTCAGATTCTGGACCGTGAAGAAGGCGGATTTTACCGCTGAAACGCGTAGTCCTATCTGCACTACTTTCCTGCGATAATGCTGTTTTGAACTGCTTGGACTACTGTATTTTAATGGATCTATGAATAAAAAGTAAGAAATTTTTTTTAACAGCATCCTGGATTGCTCACGTTATTGCTGATTGCTGGACTTTGCTCTGTTGTTCACAATTATCATAATATATATATATATATATATCTATAGATCTATCTCTAATATATACATCTATCTCTAATATATACATCTATCTCTAATATATACATCTATCTCTAATATATACATATATATATATATACATATATATATCTCTATCTATATATATTATATCATGCAAAGACTTATTTTTTAACATTCCACACCTTTAAAGGGAACCAGTCAGGTGAAATATGCACCCAGAATCACAGGCAGTTTTCTACGTTTCTAAGCTAATCGGCCCACATAGCATGTTAGCATGGATGCACTAACATGCAAATGAACACGCAGTGCCGCCGCACATACCTCACTGTTCATGGCGGACGGCGGAGGATAGATGCGCACTGGGCATGATCTGGAGTCGTCAGCACTTCCGGTCATGCGCACTGTACCTCACTGATGCCAGGAATCTTACACCCAGGATCAACTTAGTGCACATAATCGGAAGCCTCGGGTACTTAAGATCATGCGCAATGCACAACCATCCTCCACCGGCTGCCATGAACAGTGAGGTATGTGTGCGTCGCTGCACATTCATTAGTATGTTAGTATACCCACAGGGGTATGCTAACATGCTATGTGGGCCGACTAGCCAAGTTAAGTAACGCCCTTGCAACTAGTCCCTCTGCTCATTAGCATATAATAAACGATCTTTAGAAATAAGTTTTCTAAAAATCTCTTTATCTATGCTAGTGTATACAGGGACAGTTAGGCAGGGATTAGCAATATGCACCCAGAACTGCTCATGGTTCTGGGTGCATATTACACCTGACAGGTTCCTGTTACATCTCGTGGCTCTCCTCTTGCAAGGAATGAGGTGGTCCCCCATTCCTTGCCTGCCGCGAGCCCTCCTGCTCAGCAACGCCAAAGGTCTGGGAGACTGCAGGAGTTTCCTCCTCATAGATGCAGCAGAAGGGTGACACCTAGTGGTTTACTCCTTGTAGGGAATGGAGTGGTCTCCCATCCCTTCCCTGCCACGTACCCTGCTGCTCAGCATCGCAGAGGGTCAGAGTGGTTGCACAGTGTGCAGAGAATAGATACTCAGGGAAGCAGCAAGACTTCCTTTATCTCTGCACATTGTGAAACCGAAGATCCCGCCTTTATGACTCAGAGGCAGGAAGTTGAGCATGTGCTCCACGTGACGTCTTCTGATTCGCTCACTGGTATCACACGGCCCGATAACGAGGCTGGTGATGTGCTGAATCCTGACTGGCCGGGCCAGGACGTCACATATCGTGATTGGGTCACACCCGTCTCGCGCCCGCCCTTGGCTGGAGCTATACCTCCTTAAAAACCCCTCCTGCCATCATGGCGGCGCGCGACCGTCCTTCTATGTTTGGATGTCTGGCAGCGTGCTGCCACGCCACTGTACAGACGTCATTGTTTTGTGCAGGTCTCGCCCCTGCCTTGCTGCTCCGGCAGTACTACGTTTAACAGGCTGTGTTCCTGTCCCAGGTGAGCTCCTTGAATCTCTGTTGGACTCACCTGATCTCTGAAGCACACGTGCGCGGGCACCTCTGTGCTACCCTCGTGCCATACTCCGGTAACTCCCGCTGAACACACGTGCGTAGGCACCTCTGTGCTACCCTCGTGCCATACTCCGGTGACTCCCGCTGAACACACGTGCGTAGGCACCTCTGTGCGTCCCCGTGCAACAGGTACATCGTGTTGTGAGCCCCGTGTCATACAACCCTCACGGGTTAGGGCGAACAGGTGTACGCAGGTCGTCTGTGACATTCCGGACGACCGCTAGCAGCGACCCGCTCACTCTTCACCCACCATAGCAGCGGTTCCCTACACCGCACAGTGGACCTTGACCGGCGGAAGCTGTCCATTTACCATCTTGGCACGCTTCCCCGGGTCCCCCTCGTAACAGGTTCCCTTTAACGTAATCTATTCCAGAAATCATTTTTTGGGGGTGGAAAATAAAAATCTAGAACTCAAATAATGTGGTTAGATAACTATACACACTAATACTTTGCGGAGTACCCTTTGAATTTATGATAGCATTCAGTCTCTGTGAGCATGGCTCACCTAGAACCAGCAATCTTTGCCCACTCTTTCTTGCAGTAGCTCCAAATGAGTCAGAGTGTGAGGGCATCTCCTGTGTATAGCGCCCTCTTCAGGTCACCCACAGATTTCATATTGGATTTTATGTCTTGGCGATTCTAAGTTTGATCTTCTGGTGAAACCATTCTTCAGTTAAATTGGAGGTATGTTTAGGGTCATTGCTATGATGAAAGGTGAAATTCCTCTTCAGCTTTTTAGCAAAGGCCTGAAAGTTTTGTTGCAAAATTGATTGACATTTGGAACTGTTCATAAATTCCCTTGACAAAAAAAAAAAAAAAAAAAAGAAAAAGAAAAAAAAAACCCTCACTCCCAGGTACCAAATAAGAGTCCAAAATTATAATGCTGCCTCTACCATGCGTCACTTTGGGAACAGTGTTATTTTGGTGTTATGCAGTATTGGCTGTGCATCAAACATACTTTCAGGAATTATGCCCAAAAAGTTCAACCTTTGTCTCATTAGACCATAACATGGTTTTCCCCATTGGTTCTGACAGAATTGATGGTTATGACAAAACATTGCTGGCTTGGGTATTTTTCTTCTTGAGAATAGGCCTACATCTGGGAACTACACCCCACAAGCCAGACATATGAAGAATATGGGAGACTTGTCATATGCAGTAGACAACCGGAACTTGGCAGAATTTTCTGCCCCTTTTAATATCACTATAGGCCTTTTGGAAGCCTCCTGGACTAATTTCCTTCTCGTCATCAATTTTTGCGGGATGTCCTTATCTAGGTAATATCCCTGTTGTGCCAATAAACCACTTCTTGATGACAGTCTTCAGAGTGTCCCATAGATCTAATGCCTTTCTCCTGACTAAAAACTTTCATAATGAGATCCCTTTGATGTGTTGTAAGCTGTTTAAATACCATGACTTTTACTGTAAGATGCAACTTACGTAAGTAAGTCCTCCTAGAGCAGCTAATGTTTATATGGGGTTACTCAAAATCACTGTAATTGATGGCAGCTCTGTAGGAGTTGTAGTTGATTGGCCAATTTTAACACAACACATTTGCTTGGGAACAAAGCGCAATAGCGCCTTATATTATGGAGAGGGACATAAAAAGTTCAGGGAGGTGCTCACCTGGTAAAGTTGTATGCCACCCAAGAATGAATGAAGAGCAATTATCAGATGCTGCCGTCCATGTCCATGGGTTGAAAAACAGATCTGCCAGAAGTAAATGGGTAGACTTTCAGCCCTGCTGAAAGAGATCCCAAGGAATTGCCAGGAGAGAAGATGGATTATTGTGATTTATTGTCAACATGTTTGTAAGTGATCTGACTTTTTCATCAGGACAAAATCACACACTCCACAAATCACACGCATATGAAGAAGTCACGTGACTGTGAAACGCGTGTAAAATAAACCACAATCGTCCATCTAGTCTCCTGGGAAATGTTTGGGATCTCCTTCAGTAGTGCAGTAAAGTCCACCTATGTCCTTCTGGTAATTCTAACACAGCCATATCCCCAATTATAAGAGTGTTCACACTTCTGCAACCACATTATTTTAGTTTTGTTACTTCGGATTTCCCCCTCAAAATGATTTCAGTTTCGCTCTCAATGGATTTGTAAAATTATAGGTGACATTTATAGTGGGAAAAGTTCTGAAATTATTCTTCTTGGACAGATTTTTTTTTTTTTTTTACATGTCAAAGACCTGGCATTTTATAGGGTGGTGTAAACTTTTTATATCCACTCTTTAAAAGGAAACCTGTCAGATGCAATATGCACTGAGAGCCACGAGCAGTTCTAGGTGCATATTGCTAATCCCGGCCTAACCGTCCCTGTATCTAGTAGCAAAGATAATGAAATGCAATGAAACGCACATCATTTGCTACTTGCGTTATTGCATGATTACATTACAGTCAATGGGGTAAAATACTGCAGGTACCTGCAGAAAAGAAGTGACATTAATTCTTTTTGCTGCAAAAATTCCGCAGCAAAACCGGTTGGTGAAAAAAAACGCAGTGTGCGCACAGCATTTTTTATTTTACCATAGGTTTTGCTGGGGAAGGACAGCAGAAAGGTTATGAACATTTTCTACAGCAAAACCGCGGTAAAAACCACAGTGTACGCACAGGGCCTAAGGACCTTTTACACTGGGTGAACGAGAGCTTGACACATGCCATGAATAAGACCCTCTGGTCGAAACGCGTAGGATAACCCACACGCCTTTCACTTCGTGTCACTGTGCTCCCTGTACAGTCTGTAAGATTTTATCTTGCTATTTGCAACCAATACATTCTAGTTTTAATTATCTACTTCTCCCTGATGCTGGATTTCTGCTTCTTCTAATGAGAGCTTGACGGGACACAATCTGTTGTAAAATGCTCGCAAACACCCAATGAATGAGCAAAATGCTCGTCCGTCGGGTGATTGGAATTTGAGGTGTAAAATAATTGTTCTCGGCAGCACATCGCTCCATGTGCACTGCAGGTGTGCTGCCGAGAACATGTTCTGTATATCAGGACAGACGATCATATTAGCGGTAGGCCATTGTGCATTAGTAGGTACAGGACAACGTAACAGGCCGGCAACGCTGCTTTCACACCTCCGGTTTTAGCAGTGCGGCTCAATCCGACTCAAAAACCTATGCAACGGATGCGGCGAAAAAAACGGATCCATTGCATAAGTTTTTCCATGCGGCCCGTCCGTTTGACGGATGCGGCTTGCTACTGAGCATGTGCAGTGCAAAAGACCGCATCCGGCGGCCGGATGCGTTTTTTGCTGCAAAACGCCGCATCCGGCGTCCATAGGCTTGTATTGTAAATCGCACCGCATCGCGCCGGATCCGGCACGATGTGGTTTTTTTTGCCGCACAAAAATAGTGCTAGGCAACGTTCCATCCGGCCGCCGCATGGGCTAAATATGCCGCAACCGGCAAAAACCGGACGCAATGCAAGGCCATGCGGCACAATCCGGCGCAAAGGCAATTCTATGCGGGAAAAAATGCAACCGGCGGCAAAAAAAAAAAAAAAGAAAAACGGTTGTGTTTTTTATGCAGAGCGCCGTATTGTGCCGCACTGCAAAAACCGGATGTGTGAAAGCAGCCTAACTCCACAACAAAAAACTGGTGTATGGTGGAGCGGTGCTTGTGAATACAGAGAAATGGAAAAAGTGACAACTGCAATAGCCGCAGTGGACAAACCGATAGCGATAGAGCATCAAGAAAAGTCGCTACATCTGTATCATAATGCAGAATTCAGATCCCTCACTGCAAAGTACAGAGCGGTGGAGGAAAAAAACATTTACATTTTAATGTCCTCATCTTATAAGTGTATTACTTACCTGAGCTCTTTGAACAGATCCACACTTTGATGGGTCATTAAGTTATTTAGAAGCCATTCAAGGCACCTAGAAGACACAAAGCGCGTGAGCGAGCATTAATGTGAGGGGCAGAGTCTCGGAAAAGACCGCGGTGCACTGACTCATTTCACAGCTTCCCATGTGAGAAAATACAAAGGATGACCTATAGGCCGAGCAGTGAAGGCTGAAAACAGAGGAAACACTCAAGAGGGAGCACAAGAGGGAGCACAGGGAAGGGGCAGGACAGTGTGGGGAAGACGAGGATCACTGAGGCCATCACCCAACACGTCAATCACTGCGGAGGCCAGACGTGTCAAGAGGGATCGCCATCAGATGTTTACACAGAGGAGATTATGGGCCGATGATGATAAAAACTCTGTCTTAGGAAAAGGATTGTTATAGAAAAGCATGGTTTTCTTAATTGCGTCCACAGAAAAACAATGGAGAAGTTAATAAATGTGACCTCGCTTACTAGGAAAAGGAGTCAAATTGCCAAAAACTACAAACCAAATCCAAAATTAAGAATCCTGGAAAACCATGATCTACAGACTAAAGATGCTAATTATTGAGGAACAAATTTAATAAATAGCAGAAGCACCCAACTCATACATTAACTACACAATACGTAAATTCTAGAATACCCGATGCGTAGAATCGGGCCACCTTCTAGTCTTGTATATGTGCCCCTGCGATGTACTGTGTAGTGGCTGTGTCTCACTGTACAGGGGCACGGTCTGATCATACTATATCTCCTGGGCAGGGGAGGATGTAATAGACTATACAGACTTTACAGCATGAGATCAAAGCTGATTTTTCGTGAGGTAAACCATTCTTTTAAAAAACAGGAAGGCAAATGCTGTACCTCACAAAAAAAAATCCCCTATGATCCCAGGCTGTAATGTCTTTATATTCTTGTGCGTCCTCCCCGGCCCAGGAGCTGTAGTATGATCAGACCATGTCCCTGTATGGTCAGACACGGCCATTACACAGTACACAGCAGGGATGCATATATAACATTATCTCAGCACAGACATATATATATATTTTGTAAACACATCCAATTGTGAAAATTATCATTCCAAGATCTATTAACGATAAAATGAACTTACTTTGTTGGGAAAACCTCTTACTAAGCAGACCAGTGTACAGCATTCTGACTTACGAATTAGACAAAAATTGTGAAAATCCAAGGTTTACTTCAAATATAAAACCCCCAAAAATACTCATCTTTAATAAGAAATAAATACTCATCTCTCATATATGATAATTAGCAGTTTGATGCCCTGTGGACACCCTGTGTGCCCAGCCCATCCCAGGTTTACTGCCTAACAGTGTTTGCTTAAGTTACAGGGGTTATACTGTAGTTATTATTGTTGTGTATGGGGCTAAGAATTAACAGGCAAGTTGATAACTACCTGCCTGTTCTGCACTGGGTCGATCTCTGTTGGCAATTCCCCTGCTTCACTGCACCTCTCAACAACAGAGCAGATGCTTCTCTTCTACTCTGCCCTGTTGGTGGGTCGGCACTGTAGGTGTCGTAATGATTGACAGCTGACTCCCTGCAGTTAGGCATAGTAGAGCAGGCTGTCAATCAGCATGACATCGGCAAAGGCACCCTGTCAACAGAGCAGAAGAGAAGGTGGTGGCATGTCGATGTGACATCAGCAGCAGCAGGAGAATTGCTAGCAGTGCTCATGTGCAACGTTCAGAACAGATTTTGGTCCTGATAAGACTGCCTTTGAACTGATCCTCCACCCAGGGAGTGATGAGGGATCTACAGTGCTCATATATAGCCACCACCCGATGCCCTCAGTTTGCCTCCCATTGCTTCCTCAATTTGGTTTTCCATTCCTCTGGCTTCAAAGATGAACACCAATGTTGCATGGGGCAAGTCTAAACCATACGCCTTGGCACAGGAAAGGCAAGGAACTAGTGCTCTTCACTTACAACCCCTCTCTCCATGCCACAGCGCTGACCATTTTAGAAGCTGGAGGAAAGGACTGTCGATCTGTCCAGAGGAGGCAAACTGGGAGCATCAAGTGAGGTGCCCAACATGAGAAACATGTAGTATAGTGACTTTTTGGCCACTGGGTGGAGAGTCGCTTTAAATTAATGTATGGAAGAATAAAAGGCTACACAACTCACTTCTTCTTCACAGAGTCTAACCCGTAGACAACTGCTGCGGTGGAATAGCTGCAAATGGTCTGGACACTAATGGTCTCTTTCATGGTCTCCCCGCACTGCTGAATTAAACCATCCTTGAGAGAGAGAAAAAAAAAAAAGAAGATAGGGATAAATATACTCATTATACCTTAAAAGGCATGATTAACTAATGGCACAGCTCCAAAACAAACATTTTAGATATAGAAAAACAAAAAATTGTAAAAACTGGTTTATTAAATTATGATTAGTGGTTAAACTGTGTGTAGCATTTACCATATTTTTCGTTTTATAAGAGGCACCGGTTTATAAGACGCACCTCAAATTTAGAGATAAAAAAAAAAAAAAAATTTACAGGGGCAGTCTCATACTCCAGTGTTGTCTTACTGGAGGGGGGCAGCATTGTTGGTGAAGCGGGGTCACAGGATGCAGAGGTTGTGCTGGCAGCCGCAGCAGGTCTGTGGCGGCAGCGGGTCAGTGGTGGAGCAGGCAGGTGCGGTGAGTGTCCCAGTCTGTCCGCAGTAGAGGTTCAAATGATGTTACCTGGAGCAGCGCATGGGCAGATGGAGCTCTCCTCCAAGAGCTCCATCTGCGCACGCGCTGACTCCCGGCGCCATCATTTGAAACTGGGACCGCAGACACACTGGGACACCTGCCGCACAGCCACCCGCCCGCACACAGTGGCAGCGAGCAGCCGCCCGCCCAGAGAGGCAGCCGGACTCCAGGACAGAGAGAGACTGCTTCCTGCACGCAGCCACAGGCACCCGGCCGCCCGAACGCACCCAGTCACCGCACAGACAGCCACCCCCCCCACACTCGGTAGGCTATATTTGGATTTTAAGACGCATCCCTCATTTTCGGGAGGAAAAGTGCGTCTTATAATCCGAAAAATATGGTAATTCCATGATTAAGGTCGGGTTTACAGACAGAAACATGTAAAAAATTCATATTGCTGAATAGAATTGAAGAGGTCATCTACTTTTTAATTGCACTGGAATAAAGTTCTATATTTTTACCTGGATTTTCAGCTGGAGGAGTTTTTTTTTTATATTGGAGCTATACAGCTTTTAATTCCCAGTACATATGGACAAAACTGAAGCCCAATTGCAGGTGGTCAGGAGCTGCTGGCCGGGAACCATTGCTGTAGCTAAAAATTTGTGGTCCAAGTGCGATCTGACAGAACATTGGCCCGCACTCGGACCAAAGTTATCCTATAGGGCCGTGTAATAGTCTGACGAAGGGGACGCCGAAACGTGCGCGTCGGGGTTGGGCGTCACATGTGCTGGCAGGTCTTCCATGTCCAGGTCTTCTCTGATCAGGTATCTATCTCCCTTGCATTATTTTGCCATACAATTTTCATTCCACCATATGTACAAACAGTTGTCACTTGGTGCATTGCCCATCATGTTATGCTAGGGCCATGAGTTCTTAATTTGTTTTTCTTTGGCATACCATCATACCATTGTTTGCACATGCCCCATGTGGTTTCTCCTTTCCCTGATAACATTAATCTTAAGGCCACGTCTCAGTAAGCGACATCGCTGCTGAGTCACGGTTTTTGTGACGCAACAGCGATGTTGCTAGTGATGTCGCTGTGTGTGACATCCAGCAACGACCTGGCCCCTGCTGTGAGGTCGCCGGTTGTTGCTGAATGTCCTGGACCATTTTTTGGTTGTTGCTCTCCGCTGTGAAGCACACATCGCTGTGTGTGACAGCGAGAGAGCAACGATCTGAATGTGCAGGGAGCCGGCTTCTGAGAATGCTGCTAACCAAGGTACACATCAGGTAACGGGTAACCAAGCAAAGCGCTTTGCTTGGTTACCCGATGTGTACCTTGTTTACCAGC
The DNA here is from genome assembly GCF_048569485.1 of Anomaloglossus baeobatrachus. NCBI lineage: Eukaryota > Metazoa > Chordata > Amphibia > Anura > Aromobatidae > Anomaloglossus > Anomaloglossus baeobatrachus. The sequence continues at coordinate 595,902,000 of NC_134356.1, forward strand.
GTTTGCAGCTTCTAGTAGCCGGCTCCCTGCACACGTAGCCAAGGTACACATCGGGTAACTATAAGCAAAGCGCTTTGCTTAGTAACCCGATGTGCATTATGGTTACCAAGCACAGCGTCATTACGCGGGTCGCCGGTGGCTGATCTTTGATCGCTGTGGAGATCTGCCTGTTTGACAGCTCACCAGCGACCATGTAGCGACTCTCCAGCGATCCCTGCCAGGTCGGATCGCTGGAGCGTCGCTAAATGTGATGGTACCTTTACACTAGTCTGACTAATGCATTTACACCACTTCATTTGGTTTCTCCGTTTTTGCAATTGTCATTCTAACATGTGATACACATAATGTGACACTTTACATTGCAGAATTGGGTGTCTTTGTAGTTTGCCTTTTCCTGGTCATAATATTTCTCTGATCACCAACTTGTTATATTTTCTTGATATATATCCTCCCTGGACTGATTTATTATATGTTACGGAGTATCTGTCTCTATGTATTGTATTACATGTGATGCAATCTTCTTCTGGTCTAAACTGCCGTTGTGGCAGACATTATTTTAACCAATAAATATTTGGTTTTTTACCTAAATCGTTTTTTCGTAGAATGTTTTCTACAATTCTGTGTCTTTAGTGCAATTTTCCATAGGTTAACAATAATAATAATAATAATAATAATAATAATAATAATAATAATAATAATAATAAATAGTAACATAGCTCCAATTAGAAATGTAGCAGAGTTCTCCTGATATAGCCATGTCTCTTACCTCATGTGCAGGGCATTGCAGCTTAGCTATTCATGGTTACGACCATGGATACCTAAGCTGCAATGCCCTGCACATGAGCTAAGAGACGTGGCTATATCAGAAGAGCTGTACTAAATTTCTAATTAGAGGTATTTGCTATTATCATTACTATTCCTACTACATATTAACCCCTTCAGCCCCGGGGCACTTTCCGTTTTTGCGTTTTTGTTTTTTGCTCCCCTTCTTCCGAGAGCCGTAACTTTTTTATTTTTCCGTCAATCTTGCCATATGAGGGCTTGTTTTTTGCGGGACAAGTTGTACTTTTAAATGAAACCATAAGTTTTACCATATGGTGTACTGGAAAGCAGCAAAAAAATTCCAAGTGTGGAAAAATTGCAAAAAAAGTGTGATGGCACAATAGTTTTTGGGATGTTTTATTCACGGTGTTCACTATATGGTAAAACTGATGTGTGGGTATGATACCTGAGGTCGGTGCGAGTTTGTAGACACCAAACATGTATAGGTTTACTTGTATCTAAGGGGTTAAAAAAAATTCACAATTTTGTCCAATAAAAGTGGCGCACGTTTTGCGCCATTTTCCGAAACACGTAGTGTTCTTATTTTTTGGGATCTATGGCTCAGTGACGGCTTATTTTTTGCGTCTCGAGCTGATGTTTCTAATGGTAGCATTTTTGCGCAGATGCTACGTTTTGATCGCCTGTTATTACATTTTGCGTAAAACTTGCGGCGACCAAAAAACGTAATTTTGGCGTTTGGAATTTTTTTGCCACTACGCCGTTTACCAATCAGATTAATTGATTTTATATTTTGATAGATCGGGCATTTCTGAACGCGGCGATACCAAATATGTGTATATTTATTTATTTTTTAACCCTTTAATTTTCAATGGGGGGAAAGGGGGGTGATTTGAACTTTTAGGTTTTTTGTTTTTTTTTAATTTTTTAAAACTTTTTTTTTACTTTTTTTATTTTATTTTACTAGTCCCCCTAGGGGGCTATAGCGATCAGCAATCCGATTGCTGATCGCTATCTGCTGATCACAGCTAGACCGCTGTAAACAGCAGAAATAGTCACTTTCTTTCTTCCTCTGCTCCGTGCCGAGGAAGAATGAAAGTGAAACTTCGTAGCACCAGGCGTCATCACATGACCCTGTGCTACGATGGCAACCACCGAACGTCACGTGATCACTCACGTGACGTCCGGAGGGGGCGGCGGTAAGTAAAAAAGATGGCCGCGCGCATATAGATCTCGCTGCCAGACTTTGGCAGCGAGATCTAAGGGGTTAATGTTCCGGGTGGAATGCGATTCCACTCGGAACATGTAGGCACACATGTCAGCTGTTGAAAACAGCTGATATGTGTGCCGTTCCACGCCGCCTGCCCGCGGCAGGGGGCGGGGCTTACCGGGACACAATCCATGACGGATATATCCGTCCATGGTCGTGAAGGGGTTAAGATAGTATCTTGGAGATGGGAACAGCCCTTTAATGCGTTCACCATCCAGCCTGCTTTCACCTTAATGACCAGGCCGATTTTCACTTCTCACCAGTGTCGCTTTATGAGGTTATAACTCTAGAAAGCTTCAATGTGATTCTGAGACTGTCTTTTCGTGACTTATTGTACCTTATCTTCATGATAAATTTAGGAAGACATTTTTTGCACTTTATCAGATATCAGATTAGCAAACATTTTGCAAGTTTCAAACTTTTAATTTTTATGCCCTTAAACCAGAGAGTTATATCACACAAAATAGTTAATAAATAACATTTCCCAGATGTCTACTTTACATCAGAACCATTTTTGAAACTTTTTTTGTTCAGAAGTTAGAGAAATTACTGATTAAACTTTTAACCCTTCTTACATTCTTTTTAGGGACCACATCACATCTGAAGGGACCTTCAGGGGCCTAGGTGACAGAAAATACCCAAAAGTAACACCATTCTAAAAACTGCACCCCTCACACTGCTCAAAAGCACACCGATATGTATTAACCTTTCAGGTGCTTCACAGAAACTAAAGCACTGTAGAAGGATAAAATGAAAATTTACTTTATTCCCCACAAAAATGTTACTCCGGCCCAAAATTTTTAATTTCAGATGGCTAACTAGAGAAAATGCACCATACAATTTGTTGTGCAATGTCTTCTGAGTAGAGATACTTCCATATGTGGTGGAAATCTACTGTTTGGGTGAACGGCAGGGCTCGGAAGGGAATGAGCACCATTTCACTTTTAGAACGCAACATTCGCTGGAATTGAAAGCGAAAGCCACATGGAGTTTCCAAAGTTTGAGATGTGCCTAAATAGTGGGAACCCCCCATAAGTAAGCCCATTTTGGAAACTAGACCCCCTCAAGGAACTTCCATAGATGTGTGATGAAAGTAAAAGATCATTTTTCTCACAAAAGCAGCTCCAAATTTTGCTTTTTCCCAAGGGTAACAGGAGAAAATTGATCATACAATCTGTTGTACAATTTCTCCCAAGTACGCAGTTATATGTGGTGGAAAACTACTGTTTGGGCGCACTACACATCTCACAAGGGAAGGAGGGCCATTTTGGCTGCAATAGATTGCAGACACCTAGTCCCATTTGTAGCACCCCTGACATGGCAAAACAGCAGAAACCCACATAAGTGACACCATTTTGGAAACTACACCTCTCAAATTCATCTGGGAGTGTAGTGAGCATTTTTAACCCTAAGGCGATTCACAGATTTGTATAATATTGGGCTGAGTAAATGAAAAATACCTTTTTTTTCCCACTAAAATGTTGCTTTGGCTACCAAGTATTTAATTTTCAAAGGGGTAAACGAACAATACAATTTGCTGTAGAATTTCTTCTTAGTACTCCAATATCCCATATGTGGTCGAAAAGAACTTTTGAAGCACAGTATAAAGCTCAGAAGGGAAGAAGCGCCATATTGGAGTGCAGATTTTGTTTTTATGGTTTGTGGGTGCTATGTCATTTAAGCAGAACCCCTGAGATGCCATAGTAGCAGACCCACCCCCCAAAAGTAACCTCATTTTACAAATGATACCTCTCAATTAATTTTATCTACAGATGCAGTGAGGATATTGACAACACAAAGGTGTGACAGAATTTTACACCACTGGGCGGTGATACCAGAAAAATTTAGTTTTAGCCCCAGATTTTACATTTTCACACAGGAATAATTGGTAAAAAAAAAAAAGCACCAAAATGTGTCACTCAATATCTGCTGAACGTGGCAACAGCGCACATGTGGCTGTACAATATTGCTTTGCCACGCGGCGAGAGTCAGGAGGGAAGGAGCGCTATTTGACTCTGAGTACACATTTTGGTACAATAGTTTGCTGACTCCATACACAGAGACCCTAAGTGCCAGAAGAGCAGAATTCCCCTCAAGTGACCCCATTTTGGAAATTACACGACTCTAAAATTTTATCTAAAAGTGAAGTGATGTTGCACAGTGAAAATGGAAATCTGCCATTGTAGTGCCCAGCTTATGCTTCTGGAAACCTGCACACCGTAAATTAAGCGTGCTTCCTCACTGCACCAATGCCAAACATGTGGGTGTTAAATGTGGTTTAGGCACACTGTGGAACTGAGAAAGGACTGGGGCATTTGGATTTGGGAGTGCAGATTTTGCTATATTTCTTTTTTTTGGGGGGGAGCAATAACGCTTCTCCAGAGCCTTTGTGCTACCGGTAACATGGAAGCCCCCTATATTTCCATTAATAGATGATAGACCTCAGTGGGGACTTTTTTTGTGAGTTGAGATGAATGCTATTAGTAGCAATTTGAGGTACACAACATTTTGCATCAGTTCACATTTATCCTGTGCTGTATGCTGAGCACTTACATCGGGGTTTCCATCTACATTTCCGAAATACGCGATTCAGGTGAAACCGCAGATGGATCCATTCACTATGAAGGAGGCAGCAGAGTTACTCCAGACTCAGTTTGGCTTATGTTCAGCTGTGAGTCTTTTCAAAAGGTGCACAAAACTGTTGTAAGGCGAGCACAGCAGTGCGGTCAACAAGACACGTAAATGATGGACAGCGCCGGAGCACAGGGCAGACATGAGGACAAGGTGGCTCCATCTGCCTCATTACATTGAATTTTCCATTAGGAATTCTGTCTGAATCACATTTTTAAGAAATATACCTATAATTCATGGTGTAAGCGCTTAGCGTGGAGCAAAGACTTCCTGCGATGTTTGAGAGTCAGAATAAGGGCAGAATCACACTGGCATATGACTCATACGAGTGCAATGTGAGAAAATCCGGCATTGCACTCAGCCCCATGTAAGACCATGCTGCAGCTCACATCTGCAAGATTTTCCCAGCCTTAAATCAGACTGAGGAAAAAATTACAGTATGCGGGGATTGTCTGCGAGTCTCATCTCTCACACCCATAGACGTCTATGGGTGCGAGTGAAACATCGGACTGCTCTCAGATGATATCCAAGGCAGTGAGATATATGCACAGGCTGACAATGGAGGAGATTGAGACATTATTCCCTCCCTCTCCTCCACAGCTGTGATCTGATCGCAACTCCCTCTCCCAGTCCCTAAATGCTACTACAGTGGAACCTCGCTTAACGAGAATTTCGCTTAACAAGCAAAGCTTTCTGTAAATTTGTAACCCGGGAGAGAAACGTTAGCTGTACGAGCAAAATTCTCACTGCACACACTTCCGGTTCCGTACATCCACCGCGCTCTGACCCGCTCTTGAAGTCCACACAAACACACACAAGCACGCACAAACACACACGCACAAACACACACACACAAACACACACGCACGCACACACATACAGTATTATGCTCACCTTACCTTCCGTTCCACCGCCGGGCCTCATGGTTCTTTTAGTCCGCCGGCTCATCGCGACGTCCTCGCGGCGAACTACAAGACCCAGGAGGCCAGCGATGGATCGAAAGGTAAGGTGAGCATAATGTGTACCTTCAGTTCCATCGCCGGCGTCCTGGGTCCTGTAGTTCACCGTTCCACTCCAGGCTGTGTATCGGCAACCATAGCGACGAAGCAGGAAGTTCCCCTGTCACTCGCTACTCAAAGGCAGCGCGCTGGCCAATCAGAGGCAAGTGGCTCCTGCCTTTGACGTCAGCGCTCTGGCAGCGGATGTTCCTCCCTCGTCGTTATGGTAACCCGATACACAGCCCCTACTGGAGAACAGCAAGTCCCAGGAGACCGGCGATGGAACGGAAGGCAATGTGAACATAATATGTGCGTGCATGTTTGTGTGAGTTTGTGCATGTTTGTACGTGTGTGGAATGACACAATAGGGCACCAGGATGGGGCATTTAACATGTTGTGGAAAGAATTGTCTGTATTGCAATGATTTCCTATGGGAAATCTTGCTTTGCTGAACGAGTCACTTGGTTAACAAGCACAGTCCCAGAACGGATTGTTCTCGTTAACCAAGGTTCCACTGTATTGCTATTCGTCGCAACATTTAAGGGGTTAAATCCGTATTCAGTGAAGACTTTCCCATTACTCAGATAGGAGCTGGTGCGTTAACACCTATGGGAACAGAGAAGAGTTGGTCTAGACATCCATACACACTGAATCTGAAGGTTTCATCTTTCCTCAATTTGATCTTTGGGCCATAGTCTGGAGCTCAAAGATCCTAAGTGAGGAGCGAAGCCTAAAACAAGTAAATCTACTTTATGTGCACTTCTATTACAACAAGTAACAATCACAATACATCCTGCAGCGCTGGCCCCCGCTGTGTACAGAAGTAAGGGGTCACTGTGTACAAGTGCAGAGAAATGAACAGTCCACAGGGGGTTTCCACACTGACTGAAGCGTCAGCCTCCGGTCTGTGCCCATGAACGAGAAGACGTGAACGTGCTACAAACACTCCCCGTCTGCTTCATTCTGGAGACAATACTTACAATGTCGGGTCAGAATATATGTGAAATATAGAAATAATCATGAGAAATATGGTTTTGGTCACTTTTGGGACCTCCAGCCACAAGAGAAAAGAAACATACTGCAAAACGTAAAGAAACAGCCCTCGGGCAATTTACTTCATTACTGGTCTGTGCCTTGTCTCATGCTGGGCATAAGCGGCAGGAACAGCGCTGCCTCCTGCTGGCTCTGGCTCCCGCTTGCTCAGTCTCCAAGGCTCTTATATGCAGTACAAAGTCTCACATGAAAACCTCTTATTTTCTTATAATAGGAGCCCCACAGTGACACGTTATACTCAGAATACACAAGCCGAGGAGACAATCTCAATCCTATAGGCAATGAATGGGAAGCAGCACGGACGCCGGCTCCAGCTACAACTCTTGTCTGGTCACTAACAAAATGTGGAACGTGCGACAGAGCAGGTCCTGAAAGCATGAAGACCAGGCCAGTATACCGCCAGCAGGTCCTGAAAGCATGAAGACCAGGCCAGTATACCGCCAGCAGGTCCTGAAAGCATGAAGACCAGGCCAGTATACCGCCAGCAGGTCCTGAAAGCATGAAGACCAGGCCAGTATACCGCCAGCAGGTCCTGAAAGCATGAAGACCAGGCCAGTATACCGCCAGCAGGTCCTGAAAGCATGAAGACCAGGCCAGTATACCGCCAGCAGGTCCTGAAAGCATGAAGACCAGGCCAGTATACCGCCAGCAGGTACTGAAAGCATGAAGACCAGGCCAGTATACCGCCAGCAGGTACTGAAAGCATGAAGACCAGGCCAGTATACCGCCAGCAGGTACTGAAAGCATGAAGACCAGGCCAGTATACCGCCAGCAGGTACTGAAAGCATGAAGACCAGGCGCAGCATACCGCCAGCAGGTACTGAAAGCATGAAGACCAGGCGCAGCATACCGCCAGCAGGTACTGAAAGCATGAAGACCAGGCCAGCATACCGCCAGCAGGTACTGAAAGCATGAAGACCAGGCCAGCATACCGCCAGCAGGTACTGAAAGCATGAAGACCAGGCTAGCATACCGCCAGCAGGTACTGAAAGCATGAAGACCAGGCCCAGCATACCGCCAGCAGGTACTGAAAGCATGAAGACCAGGCCCAGCATACCGCCAGCAGGTACTGAAAGCATGAAGACCAGGCCAGCATACCGCCAGCAGGTACTGAAAGCATGAAGACCAGGCCAGCATACCGCCAGCAGGTACTGAAAGCATGAAGACCAGGCCCAGCATACCGCCAGCAAGTACTGAAAGCATGAAGACCAGGCCAGCATACCGCCTCTAGAAATGATGAGGCCTTTTAACACTGTCAAGACCTTGCAATTTATTTTTTAAAATCACAAGAGAAGTGATGAGTGAGCACTAAAATGCTCAAGTGCTCATTACTCCAATCGAGCAAGTCACACTCGGACGGGCTAGACAAGCAGAATGGAAGTCAATGGGAAACACGAGGATTTTTTCAGAAGACATACTCTCTATTGATGGGGAGTCGAGAATGTCGATCATTCGCAAGATACTCAATGGAGTAGCGAGCGTTTGAGCACCCCGATACACGACCCAATATATCACTACTCAGGAGTCAGAACTTTTTTTTTTTTTTTATTTTCCCATCAAAATTCAGTGGGGAAAATAACTTTGATACACTGATTTTGCAGGTTTTTTCACCTACAAAGAATGGAGAGGTCAAATTTATATCGCAGGTATATATCAACTGTGAAAGACAAAAAAAAAATTCCAGAAAATCACACTGTGATTTCTAAATAATTTCTAAGCATTTTATTGCATGAAATCAGTATTTGATGACCACCAACCAGCAAGAATTCTGTCTCTCACTGACCTGTTATTTTCTTTAACATGCCCTCCTACTCTGCACTCATTACCTGTATCAATTACACCTGTTTGAACTCCTTAGGCTGCTTTCACACTACGTTTTTTTTTTTTTGTTTTTTTTTTAACATGCCCCATGAACGTTTTTTTGCTGCAAAAGCGTATCCTGTTTTTGCAAAGAAAAACGCATGTGTTATTTTGCAAGATCCTGTCACTTGAAGTTTATGGGCGGGCATCAGAGTCATGTGATCGGGAGAGGGGAACTGAACGTGAAAGACTGGGAGCCGGCATCTGACAGCTGCGGAGGCTCGTAACCAAGGTAAACATCGGGTAACTTGCTTGGATACCCGATATTTACTTTAGTTACAAGCGTCCTCCACTCTCAGGGGGCGAGAGAGAGGGCGAGGGCGAGAGAGAGGGCGAGAGAGAGGGCGAGGGCGAGAGAGAGGGCGAGGGCGAGAGAGAGGGCGAGGGCGAGAGAGAGGGCGAGGGCGAGAGAGAGGGCGAGGGCGAGAGAGAGGGCGAGGGCGAGAGAGAGGGCGAGGGCGAGAGAGAGGGCGAGGGCGAGAGAGAGGGCGAGGGCGAGAGAGAGGGCGAGGGCGAGAGAGAGGGCGAGGGCGAGAGAGAGGGCGAGAGAGAGGGCGAGAGAGAGGGCGAGAGAGAGGGCGAGAGAGAGGGCGAGAGAGAGGGCGAGAGAGAGGGCGAGAGAGAGGGCGAGAGAGAGGGCGAGAGAGAGGGCGAGAGAGAGGGCGAGAGAGAGGGCGAGAGAGAGGGCGAGAGAGAGGGCGAGAGAGAGGGCGAGAGAGAGGGCGAGAGAGAGGGCGAGAGAGAGGGCGAGAGAGAGGGCGAGAGAGAGGGCGAGAGAGAGGGCGAGAGAGAGGGCGAGAGAGAGGGCGAGAGAGAGGGCGAGAGAGAGGGCGAGAGAGAGGGCGAGAGAGAGGGCGAGAGAGAGGGCGAGAGAGAGGGCGAGAGAGAGGGCGAGAGAGAGGGCGAGAGAGAGGGCGAGAGAGAGGGCGAGAGAGAGGGCGAGAGAGAGGGCGAGAGAGAGGGCGAGAGAGAGGGCGAGAGAGAGGGCGAGAGAGAGGGCGAGAGAGAGGGCGAGAGAGAGGGCGAGAGAGAGGGCGAGAGAGAGGGCGAGAGAGAGGGCGAGAGAGAGGGCGAGAGAGAGGGCGAGAGAGAGAGGGCGAGAGAGAGGGCGAGAGAGAGGGCGAGAGAGAGGGCGAGAGAGAGGGCGAGAGAGAGGGCGAGAGAGAGGGCGAGAGAGAGGGCGAGAGAGAGGGCGAGGGAGAGGGCGAGGCGAGAGAGAGGGCGAGGGAGAGGGCGAGGGCGAGGGCGAGAGAGAGGGCGAGGGAGAGGGCGAGGGCGAGAGAGAGGGCGAGAGAGAGGGCGAGGGCGAGAGAGAGGGCGAGAGAGAGGGCGAGGGAGAGGGCGAGGGCGAGAGAGAGGGCGAGGGAGAGGGCGAGGGCGAGAGAGAGGGCGAGGGAGAGGGCGAGGGCGAGGGCGAGAGAGAGGGCGAGGGAGAGGGCGAGGGCGAGAGAGAGGGCGAGAGAGAGGGCGAGGGCGAGAGAGAGGGCGAGAGAGAGGGCGAGGGCGAGAGAGAGGGCGAGAGAGAGGGCGAGGGAGAGGGCGAGGGCGAGAGAGAGGGCGAGGGAGAGGGCGAGGGCGAGAGAGAGGGCGAGAGAGAGGGCGAGGGAGAGGGCGAGGGCGAGAGAGAGGGCGAGGGCGAGGGCGAGAGAGAGGGCGAGGGAGAGGGCGAGGGCGAGAGAGAGGGCGAGAGAGGGCGAGGGCGAGAGAGGGCGAGGGCGAGAGAGAGGGCGAGGGCGAGAGAGAGGGCGAGGGCGAGAGAGAGGGCGAGGGCGAGGGCGAGGGCGAGAGAGAGGGCGAGGGCGAGAGAGAGGGCGAGGGCGAGAGAGAGGGCGAGAGAGAGGGCGAGAGAGAGGGAGAGGGCGAGGGCGAGAGAGGGCGAGGGCGAGAGAGAGGGCGAGGGCGAGAGAGAGGGCGAGGGCGAGAGAGAGGGCGAGGGCGAGAGAGAGGGCGAGAGAGAGGGCGAGAGAGAGGGAGAGGGCGAGGGCGAGAGAGGGCGAGGGCGAGAGAGAGGGCGAGGGCGAGAGAGAGGGCGAGGGCGAGAGAGAGGGCGAGAGAGAGGGCGAGAGAGAGGGCGAGAGAGAGGGCGAGAGAGAGGGCGAGAGAGAGGGCGAGAGAGAGGGCGAGAGAGAGGGCGAGAGAGAGGGCGAGAGAGAGGGCGAGAGAGAGGGCGAGGGAGAGGGCGAGAGAGAGGGCGAGAGAGAGGGCGAGAGAGAGGGCGAGAGAGAGGGCGAGAGAGAGGGCGAGAGAGAGGGCGAGAGAGAGGGCGAGAGAGAGGGCGAGAGAGAGGGCGAGAGAGAGGGCGAGAGAGAGGGCGAGAGAGAGGGCGAGAGAGAGGGCGAGAGAGAGGGCGAGAGAGAGGGCGAGAGAGAGGGCGAGAGAGAGGGCGAGAGAGAGGGCGAGAGAGAGGGCGAGAGAGAGGGCGAGAGAGAGGGCGAGAGAGAGGGCGAGAGAGAGGGCGAGAGAGAGGGCGAGAGAGAGGGCGAGAGAGAGGGCGAGAGAGAGGGCGAGAGAGAGGGCGAGAGAGAGGGCGAGAGAGAGGGCGAGAGAGAGGGCGAGAGAGAGGGCGAGAGAGAGGGCGAGAGAGAGGGCGAGAGAGAGGGCGAGAGAGAGGGCGAGAGAGAGGGCGAGAGAGAGGGCGAGAGAGAGGGCGAGAGAGAGGGCGAGAGAGAGGGCGAGAGAGAGGGCGAGAGAGAGGGCGAGAGAGAGGGCGAGAGAGAGGGCGAGAGAGAGGGCGAGAGAGAGGGCGAGAGAGAGGGCGAGAGAGAGGGCGAGAGAGAGGGGCGAGAGAGAGGGCGAGAGAGAGGGCGAGAGAGAGGGCGAGAGAGAGGGCGAGAGAGAGGGCGAGAGAGAGGGCGAGAGAGAGGGCGAGAGAGAGGGCGAGAGAGAGGGCGAGAGAGAGGGGCGAGAGAGAGGGCGAGAGAGAGGGCGAGAGAGAGAGGGCGAGAGAGAGGGCGAGAGAGAGGGCGAGAGAGAGGGCGAGAGAGAGGGCGAGAGAGAGGGCGAGAGAGAGGGCGAGAGAGAGGGCGAGAGAGAGGGCGAGAGAGAGGGCGAGAGAGAGGGCGAGGGGCGAGAGAGAGGGCGAGGGCGAGAGAGAGGGCGAGGGCGAGAGAGGAGCGAGGGCGAGAGAGAGGGCGAGGGCGAGAGAGAGGGCGAGGGCGAGAGAGAGGGCGAGGGCGAGAGAGAGGGCGAGGGCGAGAGAGAGGGCGAGGGCGAGAGAGAGGGCGAGGGCGAGAGAGGAGGGCGAGGGCGAGAGAGAGGGCGAGGGCGAGAGAGAGGGCGAGGGCGAGAGAGAGGGCGAGGGCGAGAGAGAGGGAGGGGGGGAAGAGAGGGAGGGGGGGAAGAGAGGGAGGGGGGGAAGAGAGGGAGGGGGGGAAGAGAGGGAGGGGGGGAAGAGAGGGAGGGGGGGAAGAGAGGGAGGGGGGGGGAAGAGAGGGAGGGGGGGGAAGAGAGGGAGGGGGGGGAAGAGAGGGAGGGGGGGGAAGAGAGGGAGGGGGGGGAAGAGAGGGAGGGGGGGGAAGAGAGGGAGGGGGGGGAAGAGAGGGAGGGGGGGGAAGAGAGGGAGGGGGGGGAAGAGAGGGAGGGGGGGGAAGAGAGGGAGGGGGGGGAAGAGAGGGAGGGGGGGGAAGAGAGGGAGGGGGGGGAAGAGAGGAGGGGGGGGAAGAGAGGGAGGGGGGGAAGAGAGGGAGGGGGGGAAGAGAGGGAGGGGGGGGAAGAGAGGGAGGGGGGGAAGAGAGGGAGGGGGGCAAGAGAGGGAGGGGGGGCAAGAGAGGGAGGGGGCGAGAGGGAGGGGGGCAAGAGAGGGAGGGGGGGAAGAGAGGGACTGATCACGCGAGGCTGGTTTCTGGGCATGCTCAGTAGAGCAAGCAGGATCCTGTATCAGCATGCCAGCGTTCACATGCGTTTGCATGCAGTATAGTCAGGATCCAGCAATTTGCAGTATTTGGACGCAGCTAAAAAACGCTACAAGTAGCGTTTTTTGAAAAAAGTTAAAAAACTGCAAGTCGCTGGATCCTGACTATAACACAGGTGAACGCATGTTGACGTGAGTCCATTGCAAATGCATTGAAATGAAACCGCATTTGCACTCGATCCGTTTTTGCGTTAAAAAACGTTCATGGCGCATGTTAAAAAAAACCGTAGTGTGAAAGCAGCCTTACCTGTATAAAAGACACCTGTCCACACACACAGTCACACTCCATCCTTTCCACCCTAGTCAAGAGCAAAGAGCTGTAAGGACACCAGGGACAAAATTGTAGACCTGCACAAGGCTGGGAAGGGCTACAGGACAATAGGCAAGCAGCTTGGTGAGAAGGCAACAACTTGCTGCAAATATTAGAAAATAGAAGGAACACAAGAGGACTGTCAATCTTACTCGATCTGGGGCTCCATGAAAGATCTCGACTTTTGGGGAAAGGAGGATTCTGAGAAAGGCAAGGGTACTTTCACACTTGCGTTGAACGGTATCCGTTGCATTGCATTGTGTAACGGATGCAACGGATGTGTTGCATATAGTGGCACAACGGATGCAACGGATGCTGCAAAACAACGCAATTCGTTTTGATTTTTTTTTTTTTTTTTTTACAGTTTTACCAGCGGCAGACTATTGTAAACGATCAGCTGATCGCTCCCTGCAGCCGGCCGCCGGGTGATCAGCTGATCACTCCCTGCAGCCGGCCGCCGGGCGCTCAGCTGAGCGCTGTCACTTGCCGGCGCCCGGGCATGCCGGCGCTCAGCTGAGCGCTGTCGCTTGCCGACGGCCGGGCGCTCAGCTGAACGTACGGCCACCGCGAGCCAAAATAAAGTTTGATTTAAAAAAAAAAAAAAAAAAAAAAAAAAAAGAAGAGCATGCGCAGTGGAATCCAGAGGATTCCGCTGCTCAAAATAACGTTATATGCTGCGTTCCTCCCGCTGGGCGGAAGCAACGGAGCGTCGCCCAGCGGAAGCAACGCAGGTCCTTTTGGTACAATCCGTCACCCATACAAGTCTATGGGAAACAGCGGAATCCGTTAACGGATTCCGCTGTTTTCCAAAAGGGAGGATTGTAACGGAAGGAAATAAACGCAAGTGTGAAAGTACCCTAAGGAATCAGCACAGAATGACACAGGAGGACCCAGTCAATGACCTGAAAAAAAGCTGGTACCACAGTCTCAAAGATTACCATTAGGATATGCAAGGTCTCTCTGCTCATGCCAGCATATGTCTAGGCTTGATTGAAGTTTTTCAATAACCATCTGGATGATCCAGAGGAGGCATGGGAGAAGGTCATGTGGTCAGATGAGACCAAAATAGAATTTCTTTGGTATGAACTCCACTCACCATGTTTGGAGGAAGGATGCATACAACCTCAAGAACACCGTCCCAACCTTGTAACATGGGGATGGAAACATCATACTTTGAGGCTGCTTTTCTGCAAAGGGGATTGAATGACTGCACCATATTGAAGGGAGGATAAATGCGGTCACATACCGCGAGATTTTGGCCAACAACCTCCTTCTCTCTGTAAGAGCACTAAACATGAGTCATGGCTGAGTCTTCCAGCAAGACAATGACCTGAAACATACAGCCAGGGCAAGTAATGAGTGGCTCCAAAAGAAGCATTTCAAGGTCCTGGAGTGGCCTAGCCAGTCTCCAGACCTGAACCCAATAGAAAATCTTTGGATGGAGCTGAAACTCAATGTTGCCCAGTGACAGCCCGAAACCTGAATGATCTGGAGAAGATCTGTATAGAGGAGTCGCAAAATCCCTGCTACAGTGTGTGCAAACCTGGTCAAGAACTACAAGAAACATCTGTAATTGCAAATGAAGGTTTCTGTACCAAATATTAAGTCCTGTTTTTCTATTCTATTAAATACTTAAAATACTTATTCCATTCAATAAAATGTTAAATTATTTAAAAATCATACAATGTGATTTTATGGATTTTCTTTTTGGAGTAGTCACAGCTGTAGTGTACCTACAATACAAATTACAGACCTTGTCATTCTTTGCAGGTGGGAAAACTTGTATAAATCGGCAGTGAATCAAAATACTTGTTTTTTGCAACACAAATTACAGTTTTGAAAACACGATTCATTTTACCATACAATGTACCGAAAAATGTGGCGGGAACAATCCAAATCTAGTGAAATAGTGTGTGTGTGCGCGTGTGTGTATAATTATATAATATATGCATGCGCGTGTGTATATATATATATATATATATATATATATATATATATATATATAATACATACACACACACATATATACATATATATGTGTGTGTGTGTATGTATGAGTGTGTATGTATGTGTGTGTATGTATGTGTGTGTATGTATGTGTGTGTATGTGCGTATGTGTGTGTATGTGCGTATGTGTGTGTATGTGCGCATGTGTGTGTATGTGCGCATGTGTGTGTATGTGTGTATGTATGTGTATGTGTGTATGTATGTGTATGTGCGCGCGTGTGTGTGTGTGTGTGTATGTATGTGTGTGTGTTTGTATGTATGTGTGTGTGTGTATGTGTTTGTATGTGTGTTTGTTTGTATGTGTATGTGTTTGTATGTGTGTATTTGTATGTGTGTGTGTGTGTGTGTGTATGTATGTATGTGTGTGTTTGTATATATGTGTGTGTTTGTATATATGTGTGTGTTTGTATATATGTGTGTGTTTGTATATATGTGTGTGTTTGTATATATGTGTGTGTTTGTATATATGTGTGTGTATGCATGCGTGTATGTGTGTGTATGTTTATGTCTGTATGCATGCATGCATGCGTATGTGTGTATATATATATATATATATATATATATATATATATATATATATATATATATATATATATATATATATATATATATATATATATATATATATATATATATATATATATATATATATATATATATATATATATATATATATATATATATATATCACAATCGGGGCAATTCCAAACAATTCAGGTGTAAAGGTGTAAAGTTTGTGAAGTCAAGTTTCCCCTTACTGGGATAGAAGGTGGCTGTTTGTGGGCATAAAGTTCTATGAAAGGAGGAAGAGCTTGAGGCCGACACATACATTCTGCTGAAAATTCTCCAGAAACAAGTTACCGTTTTACATAGAGCATTATCAGCACCAACTGTCATCTCAGTAATGCAAAACTCTATATTCACTGAAGACAGATTGTACCCAAGAATTGAGAATTCTCAGGCCAAGAGGAAAAAGAAGCAGATTTCTCTAAATGGATATAATGCAAGGTTTCCGATTTCACATGTACCATTGTTCACAGGGAAAAAAATGACTAAGGGTACCTATAAAATTATTTTTTGAATTCATGTAGCTATTTGAGGACCAGGTTTTTTTTTGCACTTTTCTAAATAAATCACTTTGAGGTATGTGCAACGGTTTACCACATTTTTTGGACTATAAAACACACTTTTTCCCCCAAATATTGTAGGAAAGTGGGCGGTACATCCTATAGTCCGAATGTATGCTACGGGGAATGAGGGTGCTGGGGTGGAGCGGGTCATCGCCGGCATGAGCAGTCTGTAGCAGCGCCTACCGTGACCATGTGGGCCCACTAATTAGCCTCTTTTCATATGCACTGAATGCTCCCGCCCATCATCTCTCAGCGCTGATGACGGCACTGTCAGGTGGGCGGGATGATGGGCAGGGGGTGCACGCATAATTAACAGCCGGCCCATGATCATCCCTGGCAACTACAGCCTGGAGTGATCATGTGCGGCTGTATTCACTGTCCCCCACATATCATCATCATCGCAGGGGGCAGTGAATAAGTACGGTATACTCACCGGTCACCGATCCCTGCAGCATCACGATGTCCTCCTGTCTGCGGGCCCGCTGATGTGTCTGGAGAGCGGTGGGCACAGCGATGAAGTCATCACTGTGCGCACATGGCTCCACACAGGTCAGCGCACTGCTGCTGGCACAGACAGGAAGACTAGCGATGCTACGTGGAGCGAGGAAAGGTGGGTATAAACATTTATATTTTTTTTGTGTGCCACAGGATGCAGACCATATACCAGGATGAGGGCATATACCAGGATGAGGGCATATACGGTACCTGGATGTGGGCATATGCCAGGATGGTGGACATATATACACAAAAATGGGGATCATATACAAGACAGGAGGATCATTACCAGGCTGGGGTACCTTAGTAGAGAATTTGGGGATATTACGCCTATAACAGTGTCAGCAGTAGATCTCGCCCCATATCAGTGTGTCCTGATCACATTTTTTGCTTAAAATTTTATTTCCCTATTTTTCTCTTCTAAAACCAGGGTGCGTCTTATGGTCCGGTGCATCTTATAGTCTGAAAAATACAGTAACCAGTGTTTCCAGGGAGTTGGGGTGGTGGAGTTAGGACTTCAGCAAAAAAGGGCTATTCTAGGACTTATTTTTTTTTTTAACTTCTAATGTTTAAATGTACAGTTTATATAGTTTTTTGTCTTTGATATAACCTTAAGGCCCTGTGTGCACTAGAAAGAACATTTCTCAAGAAATTTCTTGAGTCTGAAGATTAGCGCACTTGCGTTAAAAAAAACGCACCAATAACGCCTCAAAAAACACATGCGTTTTTACCGTGTTTTTATGCATTTTTGATGCTTTTTTCCGCAGGTTGGTCCCTGCGTTTTTTTTTTTCCATTATCTATGGTGAAAAACGCAGGTACCTGCAGAAAAGAAGTTACATGCTCATTCTTTTTCTCAAGAAATTCTGCAGAAAGAATGTTCTTGAGAAATAAATGCAGTGTGCGCACAGCTATTCTTTTCTATAGGTTTTGCTGGGGAATGTCTGCAGAAAGGTTACAACCATTTTCTCAAGAAATTTCTGCAGGAAAAACAAACGCGGGTAAAAACACAGTGTGCGCACGGGGCCTTATGGACACAATATTAACCTTTTGGGCTTTTTTTCTTTGAACAGGAAAATGGGGGGGGATTTAAAAGGGTTGGGTTCTTTCAGACTTCTCCCCTCTTCAACTTTGCAACGCATTATCATTATTATTATTTATTTATAGAGCACCATTGATTCCATGGTGCTGTACATGAGAAGGGGTTACATACAGAATACATATCCAAGTTACAATAGACAGACTGGTACAGAGGGAAGAGGACCCTGCCTTTGCGGGCTTACATTCTATAGGATTTTGGGGAGGAGACAGTAGATGGGGTGTTGGTCGGGCGGCGGCGGTACCGCACGCTGGTTCTTTCATTCTCGATCGTGTGATCTGAACTTCCCTGTTGTAATCAGGCTGTGATTACATTGTATTGACCAGTAGGGCTGAGCGGATCTGGACATAGACGCCTGTGCCATCATTAACCTATGGCTTAATAGCAGCTGTGCACTGTTATTGACCCCTTATTACGTAGATTGCCACGGCTCCAGGGCAACGGAAAGAGCCGGTATAGCAACGGGATTGTCACATCTAATAAATGCAGCAATACCGGGCGGCTACGGGCTGAGAATACCAGCCCCCAGCCGGCTTTATCATGGTTGGGTATCAAAATTGGGGGGACAGCTCATCGTTTTTTTTTCTACTTAAATATAAAAAAAATTAAAAAGCCGCATGTGTCCGGAATCACACTTGCGAGAGACTCGCGCGAGTCTGCCATGGCATCACCCGGCAAAGCCTCGCACGTGTGGCTCTGGATATACAGCACAGATACAGCCTGACAGATGGAAATGCAGCCGTGAGCTTTATCTGTGCTGTCATCAGAATGGGGGGACCCTGTGCCGATTGATTGATTTTTTTAACACCATATACTGACCTGCAGACACTTGCACTGCTTTCCCTGCCCACCGACCATCCTGGCGTCTGTGATTGGTTGCAGTCAGCTGATACGTTGACACTCAGGGTGGGGACGCATCTAACTGCAACCAGTTACACGTGCCGGTGGGCGGGCAAAACAATGAATAGAATATTGAATTGTCGGCTCCGGAAGGGAAAAGTGTGACCCAGGAGTAGTTTGCTGCCATGACACAGTCTGGGTGAGTATACTGCGCATGCCCCTACCCCCCTATCCCTTCCACCAACGTTTTTACTCTCCAGATTCTGGTCCCCATTGACTTATATGGGCACCAGATTGCAGAGCGGATCAGACTTTTTTTTTTTTAATCCGCCAGTCCCGGTTTTTGGTCAGTTCGATCAGCTCTAATGTCCAGTCATATGAGTCTCTGGCTTGCTGGATCTCAAAGCCACCTCTTGTCGACGGTGCATGATCATTTTCAGGTCCGGCAAGCAGTCCTGTCTACATTGCATACACAGACCAACCAGCAGCTGCTTTCTCTGTGCACGTAGCCTGACAGGCAAGAAAGGAGATGGGAGGATGCCACAGAGCGATGGAAAATAAAGGAGCTGAGCCATCACTTATATTTTCTTTCTCCATACAAATAAAAGTGATCGCTCAGCTCCTTTCTTTTGATCCGCTCTGTGATGTCCTCGAGTCTCCTTTCACATACATATATGGATATATACACACACAATAATAAAAAAAAAAAGTCAATGTTTAGTAAAACTTTATAAAAATAAACTAAATACACTGACTGTGTCCAGTACAGGTGGGACCCATGAGGGCAGAATACTCACCAGCTGGAGCATGCAAGCCGCTGCTAAAATGGCTATGACCCGGCTGGGCTTTAGCAACACATCATCTCTGTATAACGAGCCAAATGCCACCTGCAATGCTTTAGGAGAAAAAAAACAAAAAAGACATACATAGGGTTAAACAGCAGATATCTGCATCACATCAACAAATCCTAAGAAGACAGATTGTCCTGCAATGGCATCAATAATGCAGAATTGAAGCAATTACGGTACATTTTTTTAAAAATTACATAGAAACAAGTCAAATGATTAATGTTTTGCGAATCCCAAGCTTTGTGAATGACTTTCAGTTTGGTGTAAACGTAAAACCTGTGTCTGTGCCACCAAGCACCCTTTTCACATCAGTGACTCGGGAGGTGACAGTGAAGGGTTGTATGTGCTTTACACATTCCTTCTAAGCACCAGCGCAGCTCTACTGCCATCTACAGGTCACTGTGAAAACCACAGCCAACTACATCTACAGGGTCAATATCAAATGGTTAATAAAATAATCACATTGGACATTTACTTTGTACCAGTAGGATAGTGAGGAGCGAGGACAGGAACTGAGCTGCTGGGCAAAAAATAAAATAAAAAATAAATATAAATAAGAGGTCCACCTTTATGTTTAATTCGGGAGGCCAGTGTCAGACAAGGGCAGCAACATGGAAAGAAGCATGGCTGGACAGAAAATTTTCTAATTCACTTCTATGAGCGCAAGTGCAGCATTAACATAGCGGAGATCATAATCCAAACATCAATCAGCAATAACATTAAACCAGCTGCCCAGTATTGTGTGGCTCCCACTCCTCCCCTCAGCCTGTGCCAGAAAGCAGCTCAGCCATCTGGGCACAGTCCACTAGACGTGTAAAGGTGCCTGATAGTATCCAGCACTAAGATCTGAGCAAGCCATTCTTTAAAAGGGAACCTGTCAGGTGTAGTATGCACCCAGATCCACGAGCAGTTCTGGGTGCATATTGCTAATCCCTGCCTAACTGTCCCTGTATACACTAGCATAGATAAAGAGATCTTTAGAAAAAGTATTTCTAAAGATCTTTTACCGTATGCTAATAAGCGAGGGGACTAGTCCTCTGGGTGTTGCTTCCCTTGGCTAGTACGCCCCTGTGGGTGAGCTAACATGCTAATGAATGGGCAGCGTCAGAGGATGATCTCACTCACCTCTCCGCTACCATCGCGTCCAATGCTGGATTTCGGCTCAGTGTGCAGGACCCCGAAGTTTCAATCATGTGCACTACTTCAGTTTGCAGCCAGGATACGTACAAACGGCTTCGTAGTTAGCATGACCCAAACTCCAGGGTCATTTACACTGAACCAAACTCCAGTGTCTGATGCGATGGCAGCGGAGAGGTGAGTGAGATCATCCTCTGACGCTGCACATTCATTAGCATGCTAGCACACCCACAGGGGCATACTAACATGCTAACACAAGCATGACTAGTCCCCTCACTTATTAGCATATGGTAAAAGATCATTAGAAATACTTTTTCTAAAGATCAGTTTATCTATGCTAGTGTATACAGGGCCTTTAGGCAGGGATTAGCAATATACATCCAGAACTGCTCATGGCTCTGGGTGCATATTACACCTGACAGGTTCTCTTTAAAGAGGCCCTGCCATGTTCTCAAAAAAAAAATAAAAAAAATCAGAAATAATAATAATAATAATAATAATAATAATAATAATGTTGAAAATCTTGTTAAAACTCAGGTAAAATATATCTTTGTACCATACCAGAAGATAGAAACAAAATTGTTTAAAAAAATAAAAGCAAACAAAAACCTCAGTGGTTGATACCTGGAGAAGTGGTGGTGCAGGACCTGTGCTGATGTAACAATCATGTCACCATATTGGGCGGAGCTCAGCGGAGAAATGATGTTTAAGGACCTGTGGTGTAATCAACTACAACGCTGGGGGCGTGACTAAGTTCAAAAAAGAATTATGCTTGAATTTGAGTGACAGTGACTGAACCCAGCAAAAGCTCCGCCCCTATGACTGAAACCCAAGTTATTTACTGCATATAGTTTGTTTTGTTTTTTAAACCATGTTAGAGATGCACATTGCATCATTTAAAACACATTGGGGGTGGTTTAATATAAAAACACGACATGACAGGTTCTTTTAAAGCAAGGTTTTTACAGAACCAGCAAACTGAAAACAATTACTCTATCTGATGCAAATTATTTTGTTTTTTTATTGGAGATTTGCAGCGGATTCAAATTACAGCATGTCAATCCTTGCAGCAGATTTCACTCATACTGATAAGATGTCGAAAAACAGTAACTAAAACTTGCATATTTTAGCAAGAGTTCCTTCTGCCAACAAATCAGAATTTGCAGCAGACTTCTCTGTGACAAATCCTGAACATGTGCACAGAGGCTTACAGACTCCTGGATCAGCTGCGGAGCGGTGATTGTCGGCATCTGGGAGGCTCCAGGGAGGACTGAGAAGAAACGGTCAACCGAATCACAAGGAGATACGGAGCTCAAGAAGCAACAAAAATGTCAACATCCCTGAAATGGAGCGACGCAGCATAAAATAGAAAAAAAAAAGTTTCAGAAGCTGTTTAATGCAATTGTTTTTTGACCAAGTGACAAATCCACTTTCCAGAGAAGCCGTCACCATGAGAGTTCTGTCCAATCTGCAGGCCCCATGTTACACAGCAGGGAGACCGGAACAGATCGATAACTTAGAGAAAAGATTCAAGATAACCTGTGTGTCAATCATCTCATTCTCTGCACCTTCTGGTACTTTCGGTCCAATGTGGAAGGCTACGTGCGCACGTTGCGTTTTTTCATGCATTTACATAGCATTTTAAACTGCAGCGTAAATGCATACATTCTGCTTCCCCAGCAAAGTCTATGAGAATTTAGCAAATTCCATGCGCACGTTGCGTTTTGGATGCCAAATTTTTTATAAAATCGATGCATTCTAAAAAGCAACATGTCACTTCTTTTGTGAGTTGTGGATGTTTTTTCCACTCTGTCTATGGCAGAGCAAGCATCCAGGACACATGAACTCTGCATCCATTCTGCATTCACAATACATCCAAAAGGCAGAATATTTGTCACGGCAGAACACAACGTGTGCACATACCCTAACTGTGTATAGAGATATAGCTGGCACTGATAGCACAGACCTACTGGACCAAAAATCCCAAACAGGCCAGATACTTAAAAGGGAATGTCCACTACTCAGACTTCCCCTTCTCAATTGCTATATGCCTCCATATAAAATAAACACAGGCAATACTAGTCATACTCTCCTCCGATGCAGGCGCTATTCCAGCAGAATAGATGCCAGCTCTCTTGGGGATCACATGCTGTTCTGCTGCCACATGACTGAGTAACATTGCTGGAATAGTAATAGCACCGGAGGAGAGTATAGCCTGCATTTATTTCTTTTATATGGGGGAATTTAGCAAATGGGAAAGGAGTGTTGGAGTATGGACTACCACTTTTAACAACTAACACAAGTGATACAATTTTGTGAGAAAAGATTCAGTATCTGTCTGCTCAGCCCCCCTGCTCTATCACATGGGACCCCCAGATTGGACTGGATAGTCATGATGGCAGGTTGTCCAAGTCCTGGAAGTTGAGAGATGCAGCCTTCATGGATCAGACTTTGTTTTCCAGCACATCCCACAAGTGGAGATCTGAGACATTTGGAGATAAGCCATCATTACAATTTCATTGTAATCCACACATTGATGGACGCTAGCTGTGTGGCATGGCGCATTGTCCTGCTGGAAAAACTAGTCCTCAGAGTTGGGGAGCATTGCCTGAGCAGAAGGAAGCAACTGTTTTTCCAGGATAACCTTGTATGCGGCTTGATTCATATGTCCTTCGCAAAATTTAATCTGCCCAATTTCTAGAGTAAGGTAATCTTCTCTGAGGAGTCTAATTTTCAGCTTTGCCCAACACTCAGTCGTCTAATGGTAAGACGGAGACCTGGAGAGGCGTACAAGACACAGTGTCTAGCACTCACTGTGAAATTTGGTGGAGGATCGGTGATGATCTGGGGATGCTTCAGTAAGGCTAGAATTGGGCAGAGTAAACTTTGCGAAGCATGTAGGAATCAAGCTGCATACAAGATTATCCTAGAAAAACAGTTGCTTCCTTCTGCTCAGGCAATGTTACCCAACTCCGAGGACTGATTTTTTCCAGCAGGACAATGTGCCATGCCACACAGCTAGGTCAATCAATGTGTGGATGAAGGACCACCACATCAAAACCCTGTCATGGCCAGCCCAATCTCCAGACCTGAACCTCATTGAAAACCTCTGGAATGTAATCAAGAGAAAGATGGATAGTCACAAGCCATCAAACATAGAACTGCTTACATTTATGCACCAGGAGTGGCATAAGGTCACCCAAAAGCAGTGTGAAAGACTGGTGGAAAGCAGCCAAGACGCATGAAAGCTGGGATTAAAGATCATGGTTATTCCACAAAATATTGATTTCTGAACTCTTACTGAGGTAAAGCATTACTATTGTTGTTTCTAAATGATTATGAACTTGTTTTCTTTGCATTATTTGAGGTCTGAAAGCACTGTGCATTGTTTTGTTATTTTGACCATTTCTAATTTTCAGAAAATAAATATAAAAAATATTGCTTGGAAATTTGGAGACGTTGCCAGTAGTTTATAGAATAAAAGAACAATTTATATTTACTCAAAAATATAAAGAGAAAATTCAGAAAAACTGACAATTTTGCAGAGATCTTAACTTTTGCCAGAGCTGTGTGTGCCATCCCTGCGGAAGCCGCAGTAACACGTCACTGGTCACTGGTTTAAATATTACTGCTGATCAGCATTTATCCTGAAAAACTTTTTAAATGAATAATGGACAAAAGCGAATACTTATTTCCAAAAGAGGTTTTGCAGCAGCTGAGTTTTGTATTACAAGGAATAATATACCATCTAACCAGAGATAGCGGAGCGTTACATTCACAGCAGCGATTCCTGTACGATTGGCAGCTCTGTCCTGGAGCAACGTCTACATCTCGTGTAGGCACATTCTCACCATCTGCCGCTACAAAATCTTGGAAACCAGATGTCATTTTATGCAGTGTCTGTTACACAAGGCAAATACCTACATGTTGCTGTGCTGCAGGAGCTTACGCTTATCTGATCATAACACAAAAACCATAATACACAATGAATGCCGCAGGTGGAGAGAAAGTGTCCATTAACAAAGCAGTGCCTACGACAGATGCACCTCATCCACCCCCCTGGTGACGGGAGGACAGACCCCTCCAAGCCCAGAACCAAAAGGTGGAGAAAATCCACAGATTTCATTTTCTGACTTTATAAAAGTCCAAAACGTGCCGAATATATAGACATGTGCTTCTTGATGACTTTGGCTCAATTTACTACAACAATCTGCAGCACAGTCACGGTGCGGGCTCAGCTCCTGAGTGTGCCCAGTCTGTAGCGGGAATCCACCCCCCCCCCACACCACATCATGTTGATTTTTATATCATATTCATGAATGCCCAAAGACAAATGGAAGAACTGCATTTTATTTTTTTCCTAATTTCATATCCTCCTTGGCATTTTCTTTTTAGAATTCAATTTTACGATAAAATGAATGGAGCCCTTCAACCCCGGAACTTGTTCATCAAAACAGTGGGCTCCTCCTGCCCGATGTGCCCGCCACTCCTGCTGCCCACTGTGCCCGCCACTCCTGCTGCCCACTGTGCCTGCCACACCTCTTGCTCTATTAGCACCAATGTGCCTGCTGCTACCTCTGTTAAAAGGGAATCTGTCACCAGGTTTCTTCTCCCACATCTTAGAGTAGCATAATGTAGAGACAGAGACCCCTGATTCCATTGATGTGTCACTTACTGAGCTGTTTGCTGTCATTTTGATAAAATTAATGTTTTCTCTGCTGCAGATCTAGCAGTTATACAGAGCTCATGAATATGCTGGACTACCTGACAGCATACCAAGTAGTCCTCTAATGATAATCTCCTGCTGATTAAACAGTGATTTTATCAAAACTACAGCAAGCAGCTCACTAAGTGACATCGCTGGAACAAGGGTCTCTGCCCCTACATTATGCTGCTCTCAGATTAGGTGTAAAAACCTGGTGACAAATTCCCTTTAATAGTTGCTTCTAGATCCCAACACATCACTGCTGGTAGGACTGGTAGAGGGGCAGAGTGAAGGCCATTTCACAGCTTGACCCAGAGCCCTGACTTTCTTCAACACATCAGTATAACAAACTAGACAAGAATTAAAAAGAATAATTCTGCAGAGACTACAATGGGGAATATTTAACTGTATAAGTGGCCCCTTGTGTAGAGGCAGCAGCAGTAAAATGTACCTTACCTTCTATATCTATGTTGTGGTCCGGTATCGCCAGCTCTATCTCATTCATGGTGGACTCTTTCCAGGACCCACAGAACATACTGGAGAAGTATCCGGACTGCAAGTAAGAAGGAAAAGAAATGCCATTAGAAAAAGGGATTTCAATACCTAATTTTACTAGCTACCAGCAGAGGTCCCCAGCGCTCTATATCTGCCTTGTCGTAAAATATATATTAAAAAAAAAAAAAAAAAGAAAATATAATTATATATTATAATATATATATATATATATATATATATATATATATATATATATATATATATATATATATATATATATATATATATATATATCAAAAAATAACTACAGGGAAAAGCGCTAGCCATGCCAAAAAAAACGCATGCACTTGTCTTTGGGATGAATAGTGCATTAATGTGCAGCGGTGTACATTTATTAACCAAAGCTCTCCATATGACCGACAGTACAGTGGATCCTTGGTTAACGAGCACAATCCGTTCTGGCAGTGCGCTTGTTAACCAAGTTACTCGTTCAGCAAAGCAAGATTTCCCATAGGAAATCATTGCAATGCAGACAATTCCTTCCACAACTTGTTAAATGTCCCATCCTGGTCCCCTATTGTGTCATTCCACGCACGTACAAACAGGTACAAACACATATTATGCTCACCTTACCTTCTGTTCCCTCGTCGGTCTCCTGGAACTTGCAGTTCGCCCGTACAAGACATGTATCGGGTAACCAAGGCGACCGATGCCGGACCTTCCGCACTCAGAGCGCTGACGGCAAAGGCAGGAGCTGCTTGCCTCTGATTGGTCAGCGCACTGCCTTTGAGTAGCGCCTGACAGGGGGAAGTTCCTAACTCGTCGCGATGGTTACCTGATACACATCCTGTGGAGGGAAGAACTTCCCCCTGTCAGCCGCTACTCAAAGGCAGCGCGCTGACCAATCAGAGGCAAGCGGCTCCTGCCTTTGACGTCAGCGCGCTGGGAGCTGAAGGTCAGGCATTGATCGCCTTGGTTACCAGATACATGCAAGTTCCAGGAAGCCGGCGAGGGAACGGAAGGTAAGGTGAGCATATATGTGTGTGTGCGTGCGTGTTAGTTTGCGTGTGTGCTTGTGTGGACTGCAAGAGCGGGTCAGAGCGCTGTGGATGTACGGAACCGGAAGTGTGTGCGGTGAGTATCTTGCTCATACAGCAAAGCTTTCTCGTAAACAGAGTTACAAATTTACAGAAAGCCTTGCTCGTTAGGCGAAATACTCGCTAACTGGGTTGCTCGTTAAGCAAGGTTCCACTGTAATGTATGTCAGTGTAAATGTTAGTATATAGAGCTCAAAAACAAAAAAAAAAAAATATGGGAAAACAATTTAGTACATGAAGGTAATAAAAAGGTGTATAAAGACAGGTATCCTGATCCCGCACAGCCATTCCTCCCCCGGCCCCAGCAGCTGCTTGGCTTCCAGCCCTGGGCTCATTGTGGCATGGAATGGAGGGGTCGGGCACACTAGGCCACTGGGAAGGGGGCTGGCTGCACTACTAATAATCCCTATAATCACTTCCACAGCAGGCACAGCAATTTCTTTGCTAGTCAAAGCAATCTCCTAACTTTCATCAGCATATCCCTCTTCACAGCAGGAACATTACCTCCGTTCCTTATTAGTATTAGTGAGCCCCCTCTATGGGCTGGAAGAAGTGCAGCATTGAACCCAGTAGGCAGTCACATGGCTCTAAGCCCCCCTCTCCCTGTAGTCACCGCTTGCGTTTTTCGATGGATCACACTGCCTGGCTAATTTGATTACTAAATAATAAATTGGAGCATGTTCTGTTAAAAAAAAAAAAAATTGACTCAGTCGCCAGATTCCATTATTTGACGGATCCAGCACCCATAGGCATCCATTCTACCAAACGACGGACGGCAACAAATGAGTCGCTGTCCGATTTTTCGACGTAGACAAAAAAAACATTACTTTGTCCGTTGTCTCCATCCGCCGGACAAACAATTTGACGGATGAAATGTGAGGCCATCCGTCGCTAACACAAGTCGTTGAGGGGGAAAAAAACAAAAAAAAAAAACAAACAGATTTAGCGGCATCAGTCGCCGGATCAGTTTTTTTCAAACTTCGACGGATTGTGACTGACGGCAAAAAAGTGATGTGTGAAAGGGGCCTAACTGATGCAAAGGAGCGCACACAGTTTGAAGCACAAAAAAAAGCTGCATAAAAACACACTTTTAGGGTGGTGTCACACTCAGCGACGACGACAACGATGTCACTGCTACGTCACCATTTTCTGTGACGTTGCAGCAACGTCCCGTCGCTGTGTGTGACATCCAGCAACAACCTGGCCCCTGCTGTGAGGTCGCCGGTCGTTGCTGAATGTCCAGCTTCATTTTTTGGTCGTCGCTCTCCCGCTGTGACGCACACATCGCTGTGTGTGACAGCGAGAGAGCGACGAAATGAAGCAAGCAGAGAGCAGGAGCCGGCATCTGCAGTAAGCTGTAACCACGGTAAACATCGGGTAACAAGGGAAGACCTTTCCCTGGTTATCCTATATGTACCTTCGTTACCAGCAGCCGCCGCTCTCGCTGCCAGTGCCGGCTCCTGCTCTCTGCACATGTAGCTGCAGTACACATCGGGTAATTAACTCGATGTGTACTGTAGCTAGGAGTGCAGGGAGCCAGCACTAAGCAGTGCGCACGGCTCCCTGCTCTCTGCACATGTAGCACAGCGACGCGTGTCGTTATGATCGCTGCTGCGCCTGCTGTGTTTGACAGCTAAGCAGCGATCATAACAGCAACTTACAAGGTCGCTGTTGCGTCACAGAAAATGGTGACGTAACAGCGACGTCGTTGTCGCTGTCGCTATGTGTGAACCCAGCTTTAAGCTTCATTTCTATTTACAATGGTGAAAATGTTTTAAAACTGGTCCTAAATAAGAGAGTGGGACAAGAGACCCGGATCGCGGTGTTCAGTTTTTCTGGCAGCAGTGGATGAGACGACCCCACAGAACTGGAGCAAGATGGAAAATACAGACATCAGGCAATCTGGGCTACTGTATGAAAGCAACAGGGTGACCCAATTACAGCTACACTGAAGGAAAAATAAGCTAGACGTCTCCAAAGATGGAAACTAACATATATATATATATATATATATATATATATATATATATATATATATATATATATATATATATATATATATATATATATATATATATATATATATATATACATACATACATATACATACATATATATATATATATATATATAAATAATGTGTGTATCTATATCTATCTATATACATACACACACACACACACACACACATTTTATATATATATTTGAATGCAAAAGAGAACAAGAATGAGCATAAATGCTGATAATAAACTTGTTTTATTTATATATAGTCAAAGTGCACAGTGCAAATTTAATAAAAATACCATGAAATGTATAAGAGGACAAAAAGGAGGAGAGGCTGAAAAGTTGGACACTTGTAATAAAGTGCAAATCTGCTATAAAGTAATTTTATACATTGTCATGGCCCAAAAATAATTGTGCACCTCAAACCAGCAGCTGGAAGGATAAGAAAAATGGTCCTATCAAATTTGGACAAAAATGTTTGTCAGCTACACAGGTACGAGGGAGAAATAATGCATGTAAAGAGGGAATCCCCCAGAGATCAAAGTGTGGGCATATCAGGCAGGAGCTGACAATATAATAATACCATTTTAATAAGATTATAAGGGTGATGGGATATATCCAAACATTGTCAGCTATACCAAGCCTAAAACAGTCTATAAAGGGGGACCACCCAAGGACCAAAGGCCAGAAAAAGTACCAAAAGTATTAACAGCAGAAAGGCAACATTAAAAAAGGATTATTGCTAAATAGTCAAAGCATTACTGATGTGTGGGGCGGTGGAAAAAGCTCCCGGACACGCGTTTCGCGGCCTGTGGCGGTCAGGCCGGCCGCTTCATCAGAGGGACAGGTAGGGACTTCCCTACACATCGGTAATGCTATGTGTATCATATATTCTATCCTTATGGAAATTAAGTTGTATGTATATATATTTATTTATTTTTTTAATATAACCTATAAAATTAAAACCTCTATTATTGGTATCACCACAACGATAATGACCGGCAGCATCAAGTTACCTGTTCACCAAGGAGCGCTGTAAAAATGAGGTCCAAAACACAACAATGTATTATTTCACCATTAGTATTTTTTCCCCCCTTGTATTTAACTCATCATAAGGTGAAGTGAATGGTGTAATTCATTACTACACCTCATCCTCAAAAATAAAAAAACCCTCATAAGGAAAGGTCAATGGAAAAAAGAAAAAAAAATGTATGGATGGCTCTTGGAAAAAAAGAAAAAAATGGAAATGAAAACTGGCTGACAGAAAGGGGTTAAAGAACCAGGCAGTTTTCATTCAAGAACATATCAGTGATCACTAGTGATGGGCGAAAACTAACTATTTGGGTTCTGATTATTCGTAATGAATACTAAAGTACTATTCCAGTATTGGTCACAAATAACTATCCTATTGCACATCAATGGGGAACCCGAGCATTTATCTTGAAGACTTCCCAGAAGAATGCTCCGGTTCCCCAGGGACTTGCATTAGCTTCGTTATTCATGATTAATTCCGGAATAGTACTTTAGGATTTGTTACAAATAATCCAAACCTGAATAGTTACTGTTCACCCATCACTAGTGGTCGTCCTTCATACAGAGATCGGGCGCTCAGCCCTTACCTGGCAGAGGTAGATCTTGTGGAGGTTCCATTCTTTCCCAAGTGCCCAGATCTTGATGTCACTGTTCTCTCCGTTGAGGAAGAGGGTCTGGTATATATACTTGGAAGTACTTTTCAACTTTTTCCTACAATATCAAACATGTAGAAACCACAAAGTCCTCGTTATGTCAATCACTGACCTCACAGACTGCACATGCAAATATGAGACAGCGCTGGAGCAGTGAGGGATTCAATGGTGAATAGTGACAAGTGGGCACTCTAATAATCTTAATTTTTATTTCTATAACGCTAACATATTCCGCAGCGCTTTACAATTAAGAGGGGACATGTACAGACAATATGAGACACTACAAAATCACAAAATTCAGACACCAGGAGGAGTGAGAGCCCTGCTCGTAAGCTACAGTCTATGAGGAGATAGAGGGGGGGGGAGAAAAGCTTGTCATGTATGGTCCAGCCATCGATTTAATAGGGGATTCAAAACCAGCTGCACTACCCATGCTCTGTACTCGTAAGCAGCATTTTGACGCGATACGAAGTATAACGGAAGTCAATGGGGAAACTACCATTTTATCCAAGATATCTTCAGAAAAATGCTCGCGTTCCACATTTGACTTTCTTTATACACGGTACAAGAGTCGAGACCATCCGAGACCAGGTTTACAAGTACCAAGCACCCGAGCATAGTAGTGCCCGCTCATCACAAATGGCCAATTATTGCTTTTCTATTTAAAGAACCACTCAATTTTTTATTTTTTCCCTTTAGTGCTGGGATTTTAAGCCCTCTGCCCATGTCATACTTACCTTCTAAGAAAAATACCAAGAAAAATAGACCTCATCATGGTTCATTTATGCAATACCTGTAACCCCATATTATCATAAACACAAAACAAAAGAAAAAAGGTAGGCCATTACAGTATAGGTAAATAATATAAGATTCTTTTAAGCGGGTTTTTTTTTAAAAAGTGCATATTAGTTACAGCCAGAAAATGGCAGGTGAATTTAAAATAACAAACACATGTAAGTGTACCAGATAAACGAGGTATGAGGAGAAGAGTCCCATATGAGGGAAGGCATGTCCTAGAAGTACAGCAGAACCTTGGATTACGAGCATAATTGGTTCCGGGAGTGCGCTCTTAAACCAAGTTACTCTTATATCAAAGCGAATTTTCCCATAGGAAATTATTGAAACGCAGACAATCCGTTCCACAACCCAAAAATATTTACAGTATTTATACAAAGTTATTACAGTAATACAAAATAATGTCCTGTATTCATGTAAAATTGTTATAGTACAGTACACTAAGGCTAAGTTCACATTTCCACTAAAATCTATCAGTCACAATCCGCTGCTCTTGTAAACAGCGGAATCCGTTTAGCGGATTCCGCTGCTCCCATAGACTTGTATGAGCAGCGGATTGTGACTGATGATGCTGCGTTGCACCCTCCGCCCGACTGATCAGTCGTGGAACGACTGACCGCCGGGTGGGAGGAACGCAGCATGTAACGTTTTTTGAGCAGCGAGATCCGTCGGATTTCGCTGCGCATGCTCTCTGGCTCCCTGCACACGTCACCAGCTTTGGTTGGTTACCCGATATTTACCCTGGTTACGGTGCAAGGAGCCAGCGCTAAGCGGTGTAGGCCCGTAACCAAGATAAATATCGGGTAACCAAGGTAAACATCGGGTGCTTTGCTGTTACCCGATATTTAGGCTGGTTACGTGTGCAGGGAGGCCGACACTTCCCCGCTCGGCCCCGCCCCCTCCCGCACTCCGCACATGTATGTACACACACACACACACACACACACACACACCTGTCCCCAGCCATGCAGACAAGCACTGCCACTGACACCCTCGTCTGGCCCCGCCCCCCGCTCGGCTCCGCCCCCTCCCGCACTTTGCATGTGCACACACATACATACATACATACATGCACATACACACACTCACTCACAGATACACTCACCTGTCCCCAGCCATGCAGACCGCAGCACTTCCACTGACATCCTCAGCGCCTGGCCCCGCCCCCCGCTCGGCTCCGCCCCCTCCCGCACTTTGCATGTGCACACACATACATACATACATACATGCACATACACACACTCACTCACAGATACACTCACCTGTCCCCAGCCATGCAGACCGCAGCACTTCCACCCTCAGCGCCTGGCCCCGCCCCCCGCTCGGCTCTGCCCCCGAACTCCGCCCCCCGCACACAACGGAATCCGACAAAGAATTCTGTTCTTTGTCATCCGTTGTACAGCGTTGAACAGCGCATCAGTCACATGCGTCAAGCGACGCATGTGACTGATACAAATCAACGGAAATGTGAACTTAGCCTTATACAAAATACTGTACAGTAAAAAACAAATTAAACTGCACATTAGCTTCCAAAAGAATTGTTGGTGTGCAAGAAGTACAGTATAAGCAATGTGCTGTACAGATTAGCTGAAAGAGTACAATACTGTATCCATAAATGTAAATTGATAAACTTGCTGTATAGTATATACTGTACAATGAAAAAGGAGGGGAGCCAGCACTGCTTATGAATGGCATGCAACAATGAAGAAATAAAAAGTGTAATATTCACAAATTCATTCCTACTGTAACAATTCAATGAGATTTTTTGCAAATGATTGATCAATGATTTGAGCCCCCCTGCCCCGTCACGGCAAATCTCTATAGGGGTGTCCCTAACGCTATATTATAAATTATTATGTACCATAAGGTCTCATATAATGAGCAGGACCATATGAAAACACCACTTACCCGAGACATGTCTGAACCGCTCCCATGCTGCCAGAACTGGCAACCGCGAATAAAGGCAGCCCAGATGCCAGTGTGTGTGGCAGAACCACACACACCAGCACAATGTCAGGACTGGCCCTCACAGTGTCAGACCAGCAAACATGGATGAGGGCGGAACAAGGTTCAGGCAGGTGGTGTTTAAATAATGATGCCTTGGAGCAGGAGGCGGTGGCTGTTAGTGCTGGCTTTTTGTTTTTTCTTCATTGAATTGGTCAGTGGCTGACCCCCACCTTGCTATGCACCCCAATTTGGGCTGTATTCCACCTGTCTAGATTTTGGCGGTTGGTGACTGTTCACATTCAGTCATCAGGCCCTGTCCACAGGCTATTTACTTCATGCAGCATTTGCTTGGACCTGTCCCGCCCACAGCCATGATTCAGTCATGGGTACGGGATTGAAATAGATCAGGTGAGTGCTGCTAAGAGCAGTTCTACTATTCATATGTGAGGCCGTATGGCACATTTTATAAAAATATTTTAGTGTAGGACTGCCCCAGATGAGATTTGCCGTGACATGGCGGGGCAGCTCAAGAAATTGCAATTTTTTGCCAAAAATCTCAAAATTTTTATAATAATAAGTACAGTTTGGAATTTTTAGTGCTTCGTTTTTTCATTATATATTGTACAATGGTATACTGTATACAGTACATATGCACAGAAAGTTACCACCAGAGCAGGCCAGAACGCGGTAAAAGGGTGGAACCAGACGTGTGCACGGTGAGGATTTGCTCTTATTGCAAATCATTGCTCTTAAACCAAGTTACAAATTTGTAAAAAGCTTTGCTTGTCTTGCAAAACGCTCTCAAACCAAGTTACTCTTAATCCAAGGTTCCACTGTATAGGGTTAAATACAATAATAAAGGATAACAATCCTAATAAAAAAGGACCCTAGATAACCCCGAAAAAAAACACTTAAAAAGACAGAGGAGGTCAAAATACGCAGGGCCACTTGCTTATATACCAACCATCTATTCTGAAAAGTATATATGACAAAAGTTTAATATATCAAGAATAGAAAGAAGTTGGTGGTGAAGTGGCAACTGGAGACCTTACCCACTGTCAGAGAAACAAAGGGTATGCGCCAGCCCTGGAATGGGAAAGGGTATGCGCCAGCCCTGGAATGGGAAAGGGTATGCGCCAGCCCTGGAATGGGAAAGGGTATGCGCCAGCCCTGGAATGGGAAAGGGTATGCGCCAGCCCTGGAATGGGAAAGGGTATGCGCCAGCCCTGGAATGGGAAAGGGTATGCGCCAGCCCTGGAATGGGAAAGGGTATGCGCCAGCCCTGGAATGGGAAAGGGTATGCGCCAGCCCTGGAATGGGAAAGGGTATGCGCCAGCCCTGGAATGGGAAAGGGTATGCGCCAGCCCTGGAATGGGAAAGGGTATGCGCCAGCCCTGGAATGGGAAAGGGTATGCGCCAGCCCTGGAATGGGAAAGGGTATGCGCCAGCCCTGGAATGGGAAAGGGTATGCGCCAGCCCTGGAATGGGAAAGGGTATGCGCCAGCCCTGGAATGGGAAAGGGTATGCGCCAGCCCTGGAATGGGAAAGGGTATGCGCCAGCCCTGGAATGGGAAAGGGTATGCGCCAGCCCTGGAATGGGAAAGGGTATGCGCCAGCCCTGGAATGGGAAAGGGTATGCGCCAGCCCTGGAATGGGAAAGGGTATGCGCCAGCCCTGGAATGGGAAAGGGTATGCGCCAGCCCTGGAATGGGAAAGGGTATGCGCCAGCCCTGGAATGGGAAAGGGTATGCGCCAGCCCTGGAATGGGAAAGGGTATGCGCCAGCCCTGGAATGGGAAAGGGTATGCGCCAGCCCTGGAATGGGAAAGGGTATGCGCCAGCCCTGGAATGGGAAAGGGTATGCGTCAGCCCTGGAATGGGAAAGGGTATGCGCCAGCCCTGGAATGGGAAAGGGTATGCGCCAGCCCTGGAATGGGAAAGGGTATGCGCCAGCCCTGGAATGGGAAAGGGTATGCGCCAGCCCTGGAATGGGAAAGGGTATGCGCCAGCCCTGGAATGGGAAAGGGTATGCGCCAGCCCTGGAATGGGAAAGGGTATGCGCCAGCCCTGGAATGGGAAAGGGTAATCCTTTGTTTCTCTGACAGTAGGTAAGGTCTCCAGGTGCCACTTCACCACCAACTTCTTTCTATTCATTGTTTTTTTTGCCACTGCTTTGGTCACTATTTTGAGAGACTGTAACGTCTGACTGGCCGGAAGTCAGATGTTACTCCACAAGCTCCCAATACATCTCAGTCGGAACGAGGCTCCCATAGTCTTGTATTAAGTGGTCACCTTGGACGATCCATGAAACACTGGAGCTGCCGGCAGGTCACAAGTCACTAGAGATCAACTGGAGCGGCGGTGACACAAGATGAAGCTACCGGAGGGCGCGTGAGCAGGGGACTTAAATTTAAAAGCACCAATCCATATGTGAAATTAACACCCCACTGGAGTGCTGCTTTAAGAACATTTTCATCTCTAGGGAAAATCTTGTTAAATTCCAGAGAACTCACTAAATGTTATTAAAGCTTTCAGAAATGTACCCCCTCTTTCCTGCTCTTGTATATATGCAGACAATGTGCTGCCCAGCTGTGAAGTGTAACCTGCCGCACACAGACGTACCTGCGAGGGGTGTTCAGGAGGTTTTCTAGCTCGTCGTCCGTATCACACTGACATTCTAAGCTTCTTTTTCGCTTCCTACATTCGCAGGAGCCCGTGGGCAGAGATGAAGAGGACTCCTGGCCTAACAGTCTGCTGCTCAGAGTGCCCATACTAGGTTCCTATAAAACAAATAATTAACTGGAGGCTTTGTTCACATGTGATGTCTTAATGTGATTTTATGACATTGCATTAAAGGGAACCTGCCACCAGATTTGGCGACTATAACCTGCGGCCACCACCAGTGAGCCCTTATATACATCATTCCAGAATACTGTATATAAGAGCCCAGACCACTGCGTACAACGTAAAAATCACTTTATAATACTCACCTGAGGGGCGGTGCAGTGCAGACTGGCTGGATAGGTGTCTCCGTTCTATGGTACCGGCGCCTCCTCTTTCGGCCATCTTTGGCCTCCTCCTACTGAGCAGGACCCCAGTGTAATCTAGTGTGGATGACGTAGGACGCATCATGCACTCAGGCTTCAGAAGAAGAAGGGTAAAGATGGCCGAAAGAGTAGGCGCCAGTACCGGAGACACTAATCAGACCGGTCTGCTCCGCACCGTCTATTTAGGAAAGTATTATAAAGTGATTTTTACGTTCTACACAGCGGCCTGGGCTCTTATATACGGCATATTAGAATGCTGTATATAAGAGCTCACTGGTGGTGGCCGCAGCTTATAGGCCCCAAATCTGGTGACCGGTTCCCTTTAAAAGTACCAAGGCTTTACTGCATGTGATACATCATTCCACGTCATACATGTAAGTGCACAATTATCAGACATGCCAAAACCAATCACAATATAAAAGGACTGAAGGGGAAGCCTATATAATTACCTGTTCACCTGCAAGACCAGGTTCACACTAGCACTCATTTCCATTTTAGAAGGAGCACGGAGGGGGTAAGAAGCAAAATAGGTGGAAACTGCTCAGAATACTTTCCATTTAATGGGGTTGTCCAGGACTGAATAACTATTTTCCAAATAAAAGTGGCAGTGAAAATAATGATCTCTCTCATTTACTTGCTCTACCCCTATGGATCCATTGTTAAGCCCTCGGCTCTGATCACTTCACCCGCTTACACTGCATTTTTATTGTTCCCATTGACAATTCATGCTGGAGTTCACCAACTTCCAGATATTATAGTTCCCAGTTAGGGATAGAAATATTCTGTTCTGACAATTTGTGTCCCAGCGCAGGGACACCCAACAATCAATAAGTTACCATCTATCCTGCAAACTGTTTTCACTGGACAACCCCTTTAATTAGGCTTCTTAACACTGCACTAGCACTTGATAAAAAGCCGCACAGGACGATATAATTACAAGCCTTCCTCGCGAGGTCTTATGATATTTCACAGCTTCCTCCAATTCTAAGTGGAGCGTAACAGAGACACAAAGCACACTGCTCGCGTGTTGTGCAAACTTCAATTTTATGGCTTTCCGTGCGTGGTAAAATTGGCCGGTAGCAATACTCTGTTGGCCAGTACAATTATACCACCACATGTTTTAGTAACTGTATTTATAATCACACAAGTAACATCTACCACATGGAGTTATGCATTTTTTCTGGATAAATATGTTGGATAAAAGGTTGGACTATCCGTAAGATAGGGGATAACTTGATCACTGGAGGTTCAAGCAGCAGCATCCCGAGTGATGGAGCGCTCCCCTCCACTACATTCACTCTACACACCCTTCTCCCGATCGCTGGGGGTCTCCGCTGTCCGATCACTAGCAATCAGTAAGTTATGCTCTATTTTATGCATAGGAGACTTTATTTGGGGAATAACTTTTTATAAACTAGTGCACAAGCTGTGGTTTCTTACTTTTTTTTTTAAAAAAAAAATCTGCATGCCTCTCCGAAAGCCAGAAAAGTCAATGGGAATTTGGATTTGTGTGCACACAGTGCGGTTTTCATCCATGCAGTTTTGGTGCAGATTTTGATGAAGTAAAAAAAAAAAAAAAATCTGTAGCATGTCAGTTATTGGTCCGGTTTAGCAGAGTTTTTTCACCCATTGACTTCAATGTTGTGATGAAAAAATGCTGTAAAACCACAGGTGTGCTCACACTGATTTTTTTTTTTTAGTCGGTTTTGACGCAGTTTATGTAGACCGCTATGGGCTGCCACCCCCAGCTGCCTGGTTTTACCTCGACTGACAATTAAAAATTCAGGGGAGTTTTTTGTTGTTTTTTTTTAAATAAATAAAAAAAAAAAAACAAGTGTACTTTCTCTACTTTTGATTGCCAGCCAATGTAAAACCAGGCAGCTGGGGGCTGGTTATTGCCCCCCCCCCACAGGCTAAAACTAGAAGCCCATGGCCACCCCAGATTTGGCACATCTATATCATGCGCCAAATCTGAAGCTTACCCGACTCTTCCTGTTGCCCTGGTGTGGTGGCAATGTGGTAATGAAGGGGTTAATGTCAGCTGTGAATTAACAGCTACCATCAAGCACTGGTATTAGTAATGTAGAGGAGTCTGAGATACCTACCATTACTAAACCCATGAATAAAATAAAATCACTCCCCAAATCCCTCGCTTACCATTTTAACAAAATCATTAAAAAAAAAACAAAAAAAAAAACACCATAATCCACAGCGATCCCGTGGAGACCATCCACTCTGGAGCCTCTTCCATTAGAAAATGAGGCTTCAGAGGTGACACATAGTTAATTCCCACAGCTGGTGACATCAGAGCAAGGCGACACACTGAACCCAGCATCGGCACTGTTCGTGACGCCACCGGCTGTGAGACATGGACAAGCCGTAAACCGGCAATAGCAATGAGCCACCGAGGAAAAAAGTAAAGGTGGGGGAAGAATCACTACTTTCTTTCTAATCTATCCATCTATGTATCTGTTGACTCAAATATAAAAAAAAATAAATAAAAAAAACACACACACACACACACACACACACCAAAAGCAGCATACGGTTTTCGATGCGTTTTTTTTCCCCACAACATGCAGATTTGGTGCAGAAACTTTCTGCAAAAAATCTGCAGTGTGTGCACTTAGCCTAAGAATGTCAGGAGGTTTCTGGGGACCCCTGTGCTCAGAGAGGCACACGGCACACCGGAAGAACTCACAAGGGGATGTCTTTAACCCCTTCACGACCGGCCGATTTTTCGCTTTCCGGTTTTTTTTTCGCCATTCTTTTTCTGAGAGACGTAACTTTTTTATTTTTCAGTCAATATAGTCATGTGAGGGCTCATTTTTTGCGGAACGAGCTGTACTTTTAAATGAAACCATAAGTTTTACCATATAGTGTACTGGAAAATGGCAAAAAAATTACAAATGCACAAAAACTGCAAAAAATGTGCGATAGCACTATTGTTTTTGAGATATTTTATTCACTGTGTTCACTATATGGTAAAACTGATGTGTGGGTGTGATGCCTCAGGTCAGTGCAAGTTTGTAGACAGAAAACATGTATAGGTTTACTTTTATATAAGGGGTTAAAAAAAAATCGGAAGTTTGACCGAAAAAAAGTGGCGCACGTTTTACGCCATATTCCGTGACCCGTAGCGTTCTCATTTTTCGGGATCTATGGCTCAGTGACTGCTTACATTTTGCGTCTCGAGCTGACGTTTTTAACGGTACCATTTTTGCGCAGATGCTACGTTTTGATCGCCTCTTTTAGCGCAAAAGTTGTGGCGACAAAAAACGTCGTTTTGGCGCTACGCCGTATACTGATCAGATTAATTGATTTTATATTTTGATAGATTGGGCGTTTCTGAACGCGGCGATACCAAATGTCTGTATATTTTTTTCACCCTTTAATTTTCAATGGGGCGAATGGGGGGTGATTTGAACTTTTAGGTTTTTTTTGTTTTTTTTTTAATTTTTTGAAACTTTTTTTTCACATTTTTTTTATTTTACTAGTCCCCCTAGGGGGCTATTGCGATCAGCAATCCGATCGCTCTGCACTATCTGCTGATCACAGCTATACAGCTGTAAACAGCAGATACGCTCTCTTTCTCTTTTGCTGTTTCTCTGGCACAGCGAAAGTGAAACCAATTCATGTGTAGTACAGGAGTCATCACATGACCCTGTGCTACCACGACAACTAACGGAAGTCACGTGACCGCGTCACATGACTTCCGGTATCGGGCGGTAAGTGAAAGTTTACCGCGATCGCGCTTATAATGGCGCTGTCACATATTGACACCGCCATTTAAGGGGTTAAACGGCACGAGCAGATAACAATTCTGCTCGTGCCTAGCAGGCACACATTTCAGCTGTGAAAATCAGCTGAGATGTGTTCCGATCACGGCATGCTGCCGCCAGCAGACCGTGGGCAGTAACATTATGACCGCTAGGACGTAATTTTACGGCCCGCGGTCGTTAAGGGGTTAATAGATATAATATTTCTTTCAAAATTTCTTCCAATGGACCTGTGAGAAGGCTTGTTTTTCTTGTGGAGTGAGCTGTCATGTACTAGATAGTCACTGTTGACTGAGTTATCTAAAGGGTTTAAAGGGAACCTGTCATCAGAAATTTAGCTATAAAGCTAAAAGTTCCCCCCTCTGCAGCTCCTGGGCTGCATTCTAGGAAGCTTCCTATAGTTTTTGTGGCACCTTTTATCCCAAAATAAACACTTTGTAAACTGGTACCTTTTCTTATGCAAATTTCTTAAATTTTCC
Organism: Anomaloglossus baeobatrachus; assembly: GCF_048569485.1. Lineage (NCBI taxonomy): Eukaryota > Metazoa > Chordata > Amphibia > Anura > Aromobatidae > Anomaloglossus > Anomaloglossus baeobatrachus. The sequence continues at coordinate 595,942,398 of NC_134356.1, forward strand.
ATGGGGGCGGGCTGCCTGTGGTCCGTTGCTGTCCTCCAGCAGATTTACGCCGCCCCCGAACGCTGATTTTGAAAGCTCAGGACACCGCCCCTGGGTGCCCGTGGTCCCGCGCATGCGCTGTTCCACTGTAGCGGTGCCGTGCACGTGTGACCGCTGTGACGCTTTGCGCGGGCACGAGGTTATGGTGCCGCGTCTCCCCGTAACCTAAGCTCTCCTGCTCCGTTCGCTCCTCCCATCTATTTCCTGCTGCTGAGCAGGATGGGAAGGAGGGGACGTCCGGGCATCAGGCCAGCGAGCACTTGCGCATAACGCTGGAGTAATAGGGGAAATTGCGGTCACGAGGTTATGGGCGGCACTTACTGATGACACTAACAGCGCCGCCCATAACCTCGTGCCCGCGCAAAGCGTCACAGCGGTCACACGTGCACACAGTGCACGGCACCGCTACAGTGGAACAGCGCATGCGCGGGACCACGGGCACCCAGGGCCGGTGTCCTGAGCTTTCAAAATCAGCGTTCGGGGGCGGCGTAAATCTGCTGGAGGACAGCAACGGACCACAGGCAGCCCGCCCCCATGGAAAATTTAAGAAATTTGCATAAGAAAAGGTACCAGTTTACAAAGTGTTTATTTTGGGATAAAAGGTGCCACAAAAACTATAGGAAGCTTCCTAGAATGCAGCCCAGGAGCTGCAGAGGGGGGAACTTTTAGCTTTATAGCTAAATTTCTGATGACAGGTTCCCTTTAACTGTGTAACACACCCGGCTTTTGTGATCTATATAGAAGGCTCCATGCACCGAAACCAACAAGTGATGTAAACGTACTTCAGGTTAGGAAGATATTAATGGTATTTCAATGGGACTCCAACCTCATCCTAAACACCAGCACCCAAAATATGACGTACCTGCAAGAGACATGTCTGTAACAGGTTAGTTTCTCATACTGACTCTTAACAGTGGGAGAGGTTATACAATGTAAAAAGTTGCCATTACTGGCCTGTTAGACGCTCGTGACTCGCCCACCTCAGGGCCTTAGGTGACTGTGTCGGGCCAGACTAGTCCGGGGTAGTCAGCTGTGGCGGGGCCCGATTCAGTCACCCTGGTGGAGTCAATTAATGATGTGGCGATATTGGGGGTGATGATTATAATAAAGTTTATGAAAGATTCGTGACGCCATCTGTGGTAAATTGCAGCTCTTTAGGGCCGCAGCTGCCGGAAGGAACTTCCGGGGTTGATGTTATGGCAGCCGAGATGTTGCTTGCTCTCCACAGGTAGAGCGGGTACCCCGGGGCAACCTTTGGTGCTTGGTAAAGTCTATGGTGTTTGTGGACGCAGTGCAGGATAAAGCAGACGACACAGGACTTGCAGTTAAGATCTTTACTCACAAGTTAGTCTCAATTCGGCAGCTGTCCGGTTGCCCACAGTATGCTGGGATCCATGTCAGGTGCCTCCGCTGATCCCGGGTAGTTCAGAGGTCAATACCGGTGCACCCCTCCTGTGTCTCTTTCCTGACTGTCTTCCTAGCCTTGACCGTTGTAGCTGTGCTCGTCTTGGCCTCCACCACAGGGCCTGAACAAAGAGAGCTAGCCGCAGTTGTATCTTGCCCTCTTCACAGGGGATCTGTGGCAGGTTGTGGCCCTGAACGCTTGCAATCACCCGGGCCTTCGGTGTTACTTTTGAGGAAATGTCTTTCTTCCCTCTGTCTGGGGACCGTCCCTGAATGCAGCCAGATTCCTCCACCCGATCTTCCAGTGGAACAGGCCACGAGCCAATATGCCCTTCCGTGGCCCTGGAATCCTTTCTTTCTTTGGGTGTCACCTGGGCCTAACTAGACCCCAGGATCTTCACCAGGAACTTCGTTCTGTCACTTTCTCCTCAAACGTTTCTCCTTCACTCTCCTGAGGTAACTACCTCCCTCTCACAGACCATCTGTTCTTGAACTTCCTGGTTGCCTTGTCTACTCACACTTGATGACTCCTCCCACACACCCACTGACTAGGCCCCACCTACACTATTGGGACCAGAAATGGGACTATGGCCCCATGAATACATATATGGGGGTGGCTGCCACTATCCCTGACCCTGTGTATGCCTACCAATTGGTGTGTGCAAGTTTAGTCTTTGGACCGGCATATGACCCCATTCTTACCCAGAATGAGACATCACACCTCTGGCTGAGGTGCAATATCTCTGTGGCGACGGAAGCCTCAGGGGCGCCACAGTCGCTGCTCTGGTGGTCAGGGACAGTTGTCGTACATACATGTGACTATTCCAGCAAATTGCTGGTGTCAATGATGACACTAACATATGAAGCACAAAACCACCGAGGCCGGTGACTGGCTGCAGCCATCAATGAATGAATGGAGGATCTTTGCTGCAGGAAACTAAAGACCGAGAAGAACCACAGAGGATTTAGCAGGTGAGCAAAGCGTTTGTAGGAATCTATGACCTGAAAAACACGTTTTCTCTAGGGAAAGAGCAGCCTCCTATCAACAGCTGAGTGCAGGCGACCACCTACTACAGGTCATCTGAAACAATAGGCAAAATGTATAGCCTGTAATATTATACAAGAGCCTGCAAGAAGACAATCAAAACCTTGACAAGTGGCCTCAATTCAACAAGCTCCTGAAGTCACCGATTATATAATTAGTAATATACTAATAATAATACTAATTATTATTTTCATATGGACTTCTGTGATTTTGTTATACAATGTAGATTCCAAAACCACAATATGACAGTAGTGGTAACACAAAGTGGAAGGGTAAAATGGGATGGGCGAGGCTGCTGTCCGAAGGCCGGGTTCAGATGAGGACATGTAAAATCGTCCATTTTTCATTCAGATCGTCACCCGTACACCATCAGTAGGTCATCACGGGTCGGCTTTGAAAGCCATACGACACCTGTTTTATACTTGAAAAATTCTAAATATAATAGCCCAAATAAGGATTTTTTTTATCTTCAAAATTGCAATGGCTCTGTAGAAACAGATGACATATGGATGCCATGTACATCCATTTTTCGAATGAGACTTGCCAATTAAACTTAACCAATTAACGACCCATGACGTACCCAGTACGTCAAGGCGAAATCGCGGCCCTGGAGCCCCGGTGAGTGCAATCGTTGTGCAAAAACTGCAGATTCGGGAAGGAGGGGACCTCTGCCTTACCTCAAGAGGGGTGGTGCCTCCTCCCCGGGCCTACAGAGGCTGTGATTGGCTGACGAACACCACTCAGTCAATCACAGCCACTGTAATATTACAGCCATTGAAAATGGTTGAAATATTGACATCCAGCCATGATCAGTGCAGCTATAGCACTGATCATTGGATGGACCTGGGTGATCGCTGCTTCACCCGCCCCCAGCTCTGATTGGAGACACCGGCCTTCTGACCGATCTCTCCAATCACCATGGATCTGGGGCTGGTGACCACTCCCCTCAGCTTCACTCCGTCTGTGGAAGCAGAGGAGAGCGATCCTTGCAAGTGCCCTGGTAAGCCGCAAACCCCCCCCCCCCAATCGGCCCGCTCTGCCCCCGATCCGCTGCCACTGCCGATCTCCTCTATCTGCTGCAGCCCCCTCCATCTACCACCGCTCTTCCCCATCAGCCGCTGCCCCCTCCGTGAGCTGCTGCCCGCTCTCTCCCATCCTCATCTGCTGCCTCCTCCACCACCTCTCACCCTCCCCGATCTGCTGACTCCTCCACCACCTCTCACCCTCCCCGATCTGCTGCCGCCTCCACCTCTCACCCTCCCCGATCTGCTGCCTCCTCCACCACCTCTCACCCTCCCGGATCTGCTGCCTCCTCCACCACCTCTCACCCTCCCCGATCTGCTGCCTCCTCCACCACCTCTCACAATCCCCGATCTGCTGCCTCCTCCACCTCTCACCCTCCCCGATCTGCTGCCTCTTCCGCCACCTCTCACCCTCCCCGATCTGCTGCCTCCTCCACCTCTCACCCTCCTCGATCTGCTGCCTCCTCCACCTCTCACCCTCCCCGATCTGCTGCCTCCTCCACCACCTCTCACCCTCCCCGATCTGCTGCCTCCTCCACCACCTCTCACCCTCCCCGATCTGCTGCCTCCTCCACCACCTCTCACCCTCCCCGATCTGCTGCCTCCTCCACCACCTCTCACCCTGATCTGCTGCCCACCATCTCCCATCCTCCACCGCTCCTCCATCCACCGAGCCCTCTCCCATCCTCCGCCGCACCCTCTCCCATCCTCCGCCACGCACTCTCCCATCCTTCGCCACGCCTCCATCCGCCGCACACTCTCCCATCCTCCTTCCATCTATTTTTCCGTCCCCCCCTTTTTGCAGCACATGCGTGCGTGCGTCCTGATTTTTTTTCTGTAAACTAAGAAATACAAATAAACTTAGTTTAGGGCCAGTAAAATTATACTGTAGTAATCGTCAACTACAGTATTTTTTACTGAATATTGCAAGGGTCAGCCCAGTGCCACACGTGAGAGCGATGCACGAGTCTCACATCGCATCATTCAGCACGGTCGCTCTCTTCCAGACAGGAGTGTGCGGCTGTGTCGGATGATGCGATGCAAGATTCATGCATCGCTCTCACGTGTGGCACTTGCCTTAGTGTCAGTTGCATGCCCTTATTTTTTTTATTTTTTTTTACTAATGTCCGTATTTTTTATTTTGCCAAACTGATATTTTTTTTGGATGGGGGGGGGGGGGGGGGTGTCTAGTTTCCAAAATGGGGTCACATGTGGGGGAGCTCCATTGTTCAGGCACCTCGGGGTGGGGGTTCTCCAAGCGCAACATGGCGTCCACTAATAATTCCAACCAATTTTGCTATGAAATGGCGCTCCTCTTCTGAGCCCCGTTGTGCGCCCTAACAATTGATTTCCACCACATGAGGTATCTGCGTACTCAGGAGAAATTGCACAATACATTTTACAGTGCATTTTTTCCTGATACCCTTTGTGAGACTGTGACCGGGGTTATCTATGACGGCCGGTATGTCTCGCCCCGGTTGTGCTCACTCCATGATAGAAAGTGAATCCACTCTAGGGTTAATGCTGTTTCCCTACAGGCTGAAGGAAGGGTTAAATGGAAACAGGAACAAGGGCAGGTGTGCCGGGTGTGAGGGAGTGAACACAACTCCCTGAGTTCTCTGCTGGAGAGGCACATGTATATTGTTGTGGACTTTTGTTTGGACATTAAAACCGTGTGCTGTGAACCTTAATGCCTGGATCCCGTGTCTTCTGCTGCGCAGCCGACCGTGCTACCTCACATATGGTGGAGAATGCGGGCATGCCAGCCGGTGAGGTGTAGCATCCATCCCTGGTGACCCAATAGCACATGTCCTGGATTCGAGCGGCTATACTACAGCCCAAACCCGGTGACGCCATGGAGGACATACTACAGCAGCTGGCTCAGGCTAATGCACAGCAACAACAGGCTAATGCACAGCAACAACAGGCTAATGCACAGCTACAAGAGGCCAATGCACAGCAGCAACAGACCAATGCACACCTGCTCCGGGCGTTGGAACGTCAGCAGCAATCCTTGCAAGCGCAGGAAAAAAGGCACCAAGAACAGATGGTTCTCCTGGCCAAGTCGATCCGTGCCGGACCAGCAGCAACAACCCCGGGACCGGGTGACGACGGCAGCGTCCGGAAAGCGGTGAGACAAGCGTTGCAAAAGATGACCCCGGGGGATGATGTGGAAGCGTTCCTGGCGGTGTTTGAGCGGGTGGCCGAGCGGGAAAAGCTGCCGACCCCCCAGTGGGCTGAGGTATTGTCGCCCTATCTGATGGGGGAACCCCAAAAAGCGTACCTGGACCTCTGTACCGAGGACGCCATTGACTATGTGACCCTAAAAGCCGAAATACTGGCTCGGTTGGGGGTGAATACCTATGTACGGGCTCAGCGGGTAAATCAGTGGTTCTATGAGGAAGCCAAACCCGTACGCTCCCAGGCCTATGACTTGTTGCATCTTGTAAAAAAGTGGTTGCAGCCTGACACTCTGAGCCCGGCGCAAATGGTGGAAAGGGTAGTAGTGGATCATTTTGTGCACACTTTACCCGTCACCGTTCAACGGTGGGTAGGACAGGGTGACCCGAGTACCCTGGACCAATTAGTGTCCCTGGTAGAGCGGCATGTGGCTACGCAGGACTTGATACGGGACACTGAGACTTTGCGTACCGCCCGTCGGTCCGGCCCCTCCAAGCCTAGGGCCAAGGACCCACCGCTGACAACGGTGCAGGAGTCCCCTACCGCCCCGTCTGAGGCCGCGGCCGCCATTCCTGAGGTCCGGAAGGTTCTGTACCCTAAACGACAACCCGTCAAGGGGGTTTCCGTCCCCATTAGATGTTGGCGGTGCCAGCGGGTGGGACATATGGAAGCCCAGTGTCCCCTCACCACGGAGCCCATGGATTGTGGGGTTACCCGGCGGGGTTCAATGTATGCTCAGGTGGTGTGTACCGCTGACCTGGTCTCCCCAGAGACAGAGCCCCACTTGTGCCAAATACAGGTGAATGGATGTCCGGTTACAGGATTGTTGGATTCCGGAAGCTTAGTGACCCTTGTGCGATCCACCTTGAGGGCTAAAGTAAAGGCCACAGGACGTACCGTGGGGGTGGTTTGCATACATGGGGACCGCCGAGACTATCCCACGGGGATTGTCACCATCACAGCACCTTGCGGTCAGGTGCAACATGAGTTGGGACTTCTTAACACTCTTCCTTATGACGTGATCCTAGGAAGGGATCTGCCCTATTTTTGGACTTTATGGAGGGGACCCCCTAAGTCCCCTCAGATATTGGTCAGTCCGGGACCTGAGCCCTACAATCCTGAATCCGGGACGCCTGCCGTAGGGGTCACCATGATAGGGACAGAGTGTGAACCCGATAGGTCACCCCTAGAGGTATTGGCAGGAGAGGCTGAGATGGTCGAGCCCATCCCGGAGTTGGAGGCGTCCCCGGATACGTTTGGGACAGCCCAACTCCAGGACCCTACGTTAATACATGCCCGGAGTCGGGTGACAGTAGTTGACGGGGTGGCACAGCTGCCCGGTGCCCAGGTAAGGTACCCCCATTTCGCTCTTAAGCAAGATTTACTCTACCGGGTAGATGAAATACGGGGCGTGGGGGTAGAACAGTTGGTGGTGCCCCAGCCGTATCGCCGGCGGGTCCTCGACTTGGCTCATAAACACCTGATGAGTGGCCACCTAGGGGTCAAGATAACGCAGGAGCGAATATTGCAAAGGTTCTATTGGCCCGGGGTCTTTGGGGAGGTAAAACGGTTCTGCGAAACCTGCCCGGAGTGTCAGCTTACCGCACCCCTGACCCATTTTCGCAGTCCGTTGGTACCGTTACCCATTATAGAAGTCCCTTTTGAACGGATAGGGATGGATCTGGTAGGGCCCCTCGTAAAGGCCGCTCGAGGGCACCAACACATCCTAGTGATCGTTGACTATGCCACCCGGTATCCCGAGGCGATACCTCTCAGACATACTGCAGCAAAGCTTATAGCTCGGGAGTTGTTTGCGGTGTTCTGCCGGGTGGGGTTGCCCAAGGAGATCCTTACGGATCAGGGGACCCCATTCATGTCTAAAGTGACCAAAGAGCTATGCCGGCTACTCCAGATCAAGCAGTTGCGTACGTCTGTGTATCATCCTCAAACGGACGGTTTAGTCGAGCGTTTCAATAAAACCCTGAAAACCATGCTAAAAAGGGTGATTTCAAAAGACGGGAAAGACTGGGATATGATGCTTCCCTATTTGATGTTTGCCATCCGTGAGGTGCCACAGGCATCCACGGGGTTTTCGCCTTTTGAATTGTTATACGGGCGACATCCCCGGGGATTGTTGGACCTGGCAAAGAAAACATGGGAGCAAGAGCCCACCCCCCATAAAAGTGTGATTGAACACATTTTGGGTATGCAGAACCGCATAAGCGCGGTCATGCCAATTGTGAAGGAGCATTTACAGGAGGCTCAGGCCGCGCAAAGCGGCCGCTACAATAGACAAGCCACCGTGCGGACCTTTAAACCCGGGGATCGGGTGTTGGTATTAATCCCCACGGCGGAGAGTAAATTCCTGGCTCAGTGGCAAGGCCCCTACGAGATAAAGGAAAGAGTCGGGGTGGTTAACTATAAAGTATTGCAACCCGGTAGGCGGAAACCTGAACAAATATACCATGTCAACCTTTTAAAACCTTGGCAGGAACGGGAAAGCCTGATGGCTGTTTTTTCCCCCATCTCCCTCCTCTTCGGGTCGTTCACATCCGGCTCCAGCGACCTCCGGAGAGGACGAACCGGAAGTAAGGATTGGAGAAGCCCTCACCAAGACTCAGAGGCGAGAGGCCAGACGGTTGGTTCAGCAGAACCCCGATGTCTTCTCCGAGCTGCCCGGTAGGACCAGTCTGATACGACATGATATTGTCACCGAGCCCCACCTGAAGGTACGCCTGAAGTCATACCGTGTACCGGAGGCTCGACGACAAGCCATATCGGAGGAAGTAAAGACAATGTTACGCCTGGGGGTCATCGAAAAATCCCGAAGTGAATGGGCTATTCCGATTGTCCTAATACCAAAACCCGATGGCTCCTTAAGGTTCTGCAATGACTTTAGGAGATTGAACGAAATATCCAAGTTCGATCTCTACCCCATGCCCCGGGTGGATGAGCTGATTGATAGGCTGGGACAGGCGCGATATTTTACCACTCTCGACCTGACCAAGGGGTACTGGCAGGTGCCACTGACGGAGTCCGCCAAGGAGAAAACCGCTTTTGTTACGCCAGAGGGTCTCTTCCACTATGTTGTCTTGCCTTTTGGGTTACATGGCGCTCCGGCCACGTTCCAGAGGTTGATGAACTTAGTGCTGGAACCCCACCAGGCGTATGCATCAGCGTACCTTGATGACATCATTATTTACAGCTCCGAGTGGCAGACCCACTTGGAACAGGTACAAGCGGTGGTGGACGCGCTTCGAACAGCCGGATTGACAGCCAATCCCAAGAAATGTGCGTTGGGACTCACGGAAGCCCGCTACTTGGGCTACGTGATAGGCCAAGGAGTGATTAAGCCCCAAGTTAACAAGGTTGAGGCGATCCAGAAGTGGCCTAGACCCCTGACCACGAAGCAGGTTAGGGCCTTCCTGGGTATCGTGGGATACTACAGGAGGTTTGTAAAGGATTTTGCGGGACTATCAGCCCCCTTGACGGACCTTCTCAAAGGCAAGAAGTCCGTCATGGTGCGCTGGACTCCGCAGGCCGAGGACTCCTTCCGGGACCTGAAGGGGGTCCTGTGCGGACAGCCCGTTCTTGTACACCCTGATTTCCGGAAGGAGTTCATAGTACAGACTGACGCCTCAGAGGTCGGCCTGGGGGCAGTGCTGTCTCAGGTGGTTCAGGGGGAGGAACACCCCGTCACCTTCTTAAGTAGGAAGCTCACCCCTCCCGAGCGGAATTATAGCGTAGTGGAGAAGGAGTGCCTGGCGATCAAGTGGGCCTTGGAGTCCCTACGCTATTACCTGCTGGGACGTCAGTTTCGCTTGGTGACGGATCACTCTCCACTGGTCTGGATGAGGTCCGCCAAGGAACGGAATGCCCGGTGGTTCCTTTCTCTGCAGAACTTCCGGTTTACGGTTGAACATAGGGCCGGTAGGTTGCAGGGCAACGCCGATGCCTTGTCCCGCGGCCCATGTTTGATGGCGGGAGCTCAACCCCGCACGCTTGAACTGAGGGGGGGGGGGGGTATGTGAGACTGTGACCGGGGTTATCTATGACGGCCGGTATGTCTCGCCCCGGTTGTGCTCACTCCATGATAGAAAGTGAATCCACTCTAGGGTTAATGCTGTTTCCCTACAGGCTGAAGGAAGGGTTAAATGGAAACAGGAACAAGGGCAGGTGTGCCGGGTGTGAGGGAGTGAACACAACTCCCTGAGTTCTCTGCTGGAGAGGCACATGTATATTGTTGTGGACTTTTGTTTGGACATTAAAACCGTGTGCTGTGAACCTTAATGCCTGGATCCCGTGTCTTCTGCTGCGCAGCCGACCGTGCTACCTCACACCTTGTTAAAAAAAAAAAAAAAAAAAAAGCTACCTGGTTGAAATAATTTCGTGGTAAAAAAATATATATATTTTCACGGCTGAACATTATAAACTTTTGTGAAGCCTCAAGGGGTTCAAAGTGCTCACTAAACAGCTAGATAAATTCCATGAGGGGTCTAGTTTCCAAAATGGGGTCACTTGTGGGGGAGCTCCATTGTTTAAGCACCTCAGGGGAAGGTCTCCAAACGCAACATGGCGTCCGCTAATAATTCCAACTAATTTTGCTGTGAAATGGCGCTCCTTCTCTTCTGAGCCCCGCTGTGCGCCCAAACAATTGATTTCCACCACATGAGATATCGGTGTACTCAGGAAAAATTGCACAATTAATTTTATGGTGCATTTTTTCCTGATACCCTTGTGAAAATGCTACATTTTATGGCTAAAGTAACATTTTTGTGTAAAAAAGTAAAATTTTCATTTTTTCCTTCTACATTGCTTTGGTTGATGTGAAGCTCCTAAAGGGTTAATAAACTTCTTGGATGTGGTTTTAAGCAGAGTGAGGGGTGCAGATTTTAGAATGGGGTCACCTTTTGGGTATTTTCAGTCGCCTAGGTTCCTCAAATCACTCCAAATGTGATGTGGTACCTAAATTTTTTTTTTAATTATTTGTAAATTTTGTTGGAAAAATTGCTGATGAACTTTGACCCCTTCTAACGAAAAAATATTTTGTTTCGAAAAATTCGCTGGTGTAAAGTAGACACGTGGGAAATGTTATTTAGTAACTATTATTTGTGACATCTCAGATTTATGGGCATAAAATTTCAAATTTTGAAAATTACGGCGTTTCCAAAATTTGTCAAATTTCTGAATTTTTCACAAATAAAAGCAAAAAAACATATCGGCCTAAATTTACCACTGACATGAAGTACAATATGTCACGAAAAAACAACGTCAGAATCGCCGGGATCCGTGGAAGTGTTCCAGAGTTATAACCTCATAAAGTGACACTGGTCAGAATTGCAAAAATTGCCGGGTCTTTAAGGTGAAAACAGGCTGGGGGCTGAAGGGGTTAATGAATTTAAAAAAAAAAAAAAAAAAAAAGTATCAGACTGGTGTGTGCTGTGACTTCAATGACTGGCATTCATCAGAGTGCTGCCCCTATTCTATACAAAAATCAGACAGAAAAAGGAAAATGTAGTTTCCAGGTGATAGATTGCGGGCTGTCGATCTCGCTCTTCAGCCTATGGGGGGGAGCAGCATCTGCAGTGGTCTCTATAACTGAAGGGAAATTAGTAAAGAGAAGAACTGCCCAAACATTTTCAGTGGACCGCACCCATTATAGTCTATGGGGCTTGTTCACATGATCATGTGTTTTGAGGATCAGGTGTCTGCAAAATAAAAGAAAAAAAAAAAATAAAAGGGAGAGAGGTGTCAGTCTTTGATCCAAGTCATGGATCTAAATTATCCATATAACCATCAGCCGCAGAGAGTGTGCACAATTACTAGAGTATTACATAAATCAATCTTTATTTTTATATAGCGCTAACATATTCCGCAGCTTTACATACATCAGGAATTTCCCACGGTATCAATACAAGTAGCTGTGACAGGTCACGATCTAGAAAGCAGCAAATGTCTTATTAGATCAGGTTTTTTTTTTTTATAATGAAATCAATAGAGATTAAGGCCATGTGCGCACTAGAAAGTGCCTTTTTCTTAAGAAAAATCCGGATCCTCTTAAAGAATCCCTCACCCGCAGTGAAAAAAAAAAAAAAAAAAAAAAAACGCACCAAAACCGCAATGAAAGCCGCATGCGGTTTTGCCACGGTTTGCCGTGGATTTTGTGCAGATTTACTGCAGATTTTCTGCAAGTTGGTCCCCACAGATTTTTAGCATTATCTATGGTGGCAAAAACTGCACGTACCTGCGGAAAAGAGGTGACATGCACATTAATTCCGCAGCTGAAAATCCGCGGGTATTAAAAAAAAAAACAAAACAAAAAAAAAAAACAAAAAAAACACACGCAGTGTGCGCACAGCATTTTTTAAAACCCATAGGATTTTTTGGGGAATGACTGCAGCAATGTTAAATATTTTCTGCAGCAAATCCACGGCAAAATCCGCAGCGTGCGCACAGGGCCTAAATGTGTCCTCTGTTTTGTATATATGACACCCCCCATACAAAACATTCACAGCTAGAAAAGAAAAAAAAAAAAACCCTTGCTTTTCAAGTGAGTCATGTCAGAATTTTTTCATGAGGTTTCCACTTCTAGCTTTTTTGTATGTAGTTTTGGATAGTTTTTCCTCAAGTGTTTTTTGTTTTGTTTTTTTTACTGTAGTATTCTGACTTCATGTTTGAAGCAGATTCCATGAGGAATCGGCAAAGAAATGGCATAATACATTCACAGAAAGGTCTTGCAAACCTCACTAACAAAGAAAAAAAAGAAAAAGAAAAAAAAAAACTCGGTATGAGCAGTGATGAGAATTTCCCACTGAAAATAGAAAGCATTAATTGAGTATATGACGTATTTTTCTGTGCCAAAATCCACATTCAAAACTGCTTAAAAAGTAAATAAGTCACAGAAAAAAGCAGCAATATCTCCCAATACCAGATCACAATGTATTTTAGGATGCAGCAAGTCCCCATGAAAAAAAATAGGCTTCCCATCCCACTAAATGGGAACCAACAAACCAATCCGGCATGCCAGTAGTGAGGAGACCAATGGTGTGCTGGATTGGTGTGCTGGATTGGTGTGTAAGGCTATGTGTGCACTAGAAAGTGCCTTTTTCTTATGGAAAAAAACTGACCCTCTTAAAGAATCCCACACCCGCGGTTTAAAAAAAAAAACGCACCAAAATCGCAGCGAAATCCGCATTCGGTTTTACCGCAGGTTGGTCCCTGCAGTTTTTTACCATCATCTTTGGCAAAAACTGCAGGTACCTACGGAAAAGAAATGACATGCTTATTAATCCGCAGTGGAAAAATCTGTGGGTAAATCCGCGGGTATAAAAAAAAAAACGCAGTGTGAGCACAGCATTTTTTAAAACCCATAGGTTTTGATGGGCAATAACTGCAGCAATGTTAGACACATTTTCTGCAGCAAATCCGCGGCAAAATCCGCGGTAAATCCGCAGCGTGCGCACAGGGCCTAAGGCTATGTGTCCACGCTGCGGAAAATGCGCGGATTTTGCCGCGGATTTCTCGCGGAAAAGTTGCGGATTTCCCGAAAATCTGCAGCAGCGGCACTTCCCAGCCATTTCTATGGTTTTTTTGGAAATGCTGTGCCCATGCTGCGGATTTTTCCGCGGCGGATTTGGTGCGAATTTTGATCCGGAAAAATCTGCAACATGTCAATCATTGTTGCGGATTTTGATCCGGATTTTGGCGGAATTGGGGGAAAAAAAATCCGCACCAAAATCCGCGGTAATTCCGCGGCAAATCCGCACCTTTGAAAAGGTGCGGATTTTGCGGAAAAGCCGCGGATTTTCATGCAGAAAAATCCGCAGCAACATTCTACCGTGGACACATAGCCTCAGGCTATGTGCGCACGTTGCGTAAATACATGCAGTTACGCTGCGCTTTGTAGCGCAGCGTAACTGCATGCGTCCTGCATCCCCTGCACAGTCTATGGAGATTGTGCAGGGGCCGTGCGCACGTGGCGTTTTAGAGCGCAGCGCTTCGGCTACTGCCGAAGCACTGCGTTCTAAGAAGTGACATGTCACTTCTTTCCTGCGCTTTGCCGGCAGCTCCTGCTCTGTCTATGGCAGGAGCTGCAGGCAGAGCGCATTGAATCGGCTTTCACTACGGACATTTCTGCAGCGATTTAAAGCGCACATGTGCTCTTCAGATCGCTGCAGAAATTTCTGCAGTGACTGTACGCAACGTGCGCACATAGCCTAAGACTGCTTTCACACTTCTGTCTTTTTCCATCAGTCACAATCCGTTGCCTTGACAAAATACGGTATCCTGCAAAATATTTTGCAGGATTCAGGTTTTTTCCCCATAGACTTCTATTAACGACATATTGCGAATGATGGCATCGCTTTGCATCCGTCCCGCGATGGATCAGTCATGGAGTGACTGACCGTCGGGCAAAAGCAGTGCACAATATAACGTTTTTTGTGTGCGGTGAAAAAACTGACAGCGATGGATGTGTCAGAGTCTGTCGTGTGTTATAATGGTAGGCAATAGGCGGCAGAATCTGTCGGAATCCGGTGATGGATCCGTCTTTTAGCAACCAAGCATGCTCAGATGTGTCAATTCCCTTCTGGTTACAAAAAAAAAAAAAAAACCTCTCTCTCCAGGATGGGTTCATATAGGTTTTCCATAGCAAATAACCTTTGACTGCTAAAAAACATTGTACATCAGATCTGATTTTCCACAGCATCCGTCGCATCACTTTTGCCACTGTCTGCGACGGATCAGTCACATCAGTAACAAAACGGATTGTGATGGAAAAAGACGGAAGTGTGAAAGCAGCCTAAGTCTCCGCATGGAAAATAGCTTTCCAAATAGACCCAATCTTAGCCTCTCATACAGTCAGAACAGATCTCATACTTTGCACTAACGAGGGGCAATAACCCAAAAACAGTCTGCAAATTGAGGTTCTGATCTGGCATAAATCCTAGCTAGCTCATATGAAAAAAGGGTCACTTTTGACTTTTAGGATTGCTACTTCCAATATGTGGCACTAGAGTTCGTCTACTTCCTCCCTGAAGAGACAATTTGCATACTAAAAAGGAAAAACACCAGTTTCCATTATTTAATACCCCTGGCTAGAGCCCAGAAGCCATTGAGTGGCCAATTAGGAAGGCTTTTAGATACAGAAGTCCATAAAAGTAATTTAATTTGATGACTTCTTTGAGGACTCCTTTCTAAATGTTCCTAATTGAAGCTATAGAATTGCTTATTTACAGCAAAAAGCTCTTTGGGCTGTGATATGGATGAAAAATGCCAAAGCTCATAATTCGGCGTCCCATCTCCCTTGAAAAAAATTAAATTAAATTGAATTAAATTAAAAAAAAAAAAAAAAAAAAAAGTGTTGTCAATTTTAAATCCTGCTTTGTGCGGGACCCCAAGATTTCAGAGAAGGAACGCATGGTGATGTATAACAGTCCTTGCTTAATAGACATGCACTAAAAAAATCTGAAAACGAAATATCTGGACCAGCAAATATGGAGAAAACCTGCCTGAAAAGAGGCGGATTTGCCAAGATGGGTACAACTTGCTGGACTAAGATCAGCATGCCAAACTAGGAGCAACCTGAAGAGATATTAAGGACCTAGCAAGGTTAGGCGGCTTTCACACTACGTTTTTTTAACATGCGTCCTGAACGTTTTTTTAACGCAGAAACGGATCCAGTGCAAATGCGTTTTCATTTCAATGCATTTGCAATGGACTCGCGTCAACATCCGTTCACCTGCGTTTGTGTGCTCAATAGTGAGGATCCAGCAACTTGAAGTTTTTTAACATTTTTCAAAAACGCTACTTTAGCGTTTTTGAGCAGTGTCCACATACTGCAAATTGCTGGATCCTGACTATACTGCATGCAAACGCATGTGAACGCTGGCATGCTGATAGACAGGATCCTGCTTGCTCTACTGAGCATGCCCAGAAACCAGCCTCGGCTGATCAGTCTCTCTCCCCCTCCCTCTCTCCCCCTCCTGAGAGCTGCAGAGGCTCGTAACCAAGGTAAACATCAGGTAACTTGCTTGGATATCCGATGTTTACCTTGGTTACATGTGCAGGGAGTCCGGCTCCTAGCAGCTGCAGACGCTCGTAACCAAGGTAAATATTGGGTATCCAAGCAATTTACCCGATGATTACCTTGGTTACGAGCCTCCGCCGCTGTCAGATGCCGGCTCCCAGTCTCACGTTCAGTTCCCCTCTCCCGATCACATGACTCCAATGCCCGCCCATAAACTTCAAGTGACAGGATCCTGCAAAATAACACATGCGTTTGCATGCATTTTTCTCTGCAAAAACAGGATCCACTTTTGCAGCAAAAAAAAGTTCATGACGCATGTTAAGAAAAAAACGTAATGTGAAAGCAGCCTAAGGAGGACATACCAAGATAGGAGTAACCTAACTAGAAGGGATGGAAATTGATCTCTCTTTGAAGACAGAAATCTAGACAGATTTGAGCAGAAGAAATCGGTAAGGAAAGAGGCATTGTTCTTTATTATGATGGCGTTGTCCAGTTAAGGCTACTTTCACACATCCGGTTTGAGCAGTGCGGCTCAATCCGGCTGTGAAACCTATGCAACGGATGCGGCGAAAACACCGCATCCTTTGCATAAGTTTTTACATGCGGCCAGTCCGTTTTTTTCCGGTTGCGGCACGCTACTGAGCATGCGCAGTGGAAGAAACCACATGCGGCGGCCGGATGCGTTTTTTTCCGCATCGCGCCGCATCCAGCGTCCATAGGCATGCATTGAAAAATGCGCCGCAGCGGCCGGATGCGGCGCGATGCGGGTTTTTTTGCCGGAGCAAAAAACGTTGCAGGCAACGTTCCATCCGGCCGCGGCATCGGCTAAATCTGCCGCATGCGGCAAAAACCGGACCGAACGGAAGCCCATGCGGCACAATACGGCACTAATGTAAGTCTAAGCAAAAAAAACGCAACCGGCGGCAAAAAAAACGGTTGCGGTTTTTCTGCAGAGCGCCGTATTGTGCCGCAGAGCAAAAACCAGATGTGTGAAAGTAGCCTAACACAAGTTATAACCCAACCTATCTGCAGGACAGGGGATAACGTGTTGATTGGTTTGGTCAAACGGCTCAGACCCGCACCTTTCAGCAGAACTTATATCCCGATTAGAATGGAGCAGCTTCCTACATCTGCTTCCTGCAACCCATCGGGCACCTGAGCTCTAATTGTGGCTTTTTCCAGGAACACCGCAGAAAATGAAGTGGTTTTCAGGTGTCCAATTGTAGAGCCATCTTCTAATGGGGATAAAAGCTCCCCAATTTGTCAATAAGTGTGGAATGTTAAGCTCCAAACCACCCCCTTTAAACATCCAATTAAGGGAACATTTAAACATTTCATTAGGTTAATAAGCCTGTGATTGGAGTCTTAAGCATGAAATGCCAGAAGGTGGGGGGCTACACGCAGTAATTGACATTTGGCTTCGATGCAGACGCTTCAGAGAATTCACAAAGATATTCTGCAATATTACAAATTAATTGTAAATTGCCTGCTTATGCTTAAAAGCTGCGCACTCCCTGCACAACCTCGTGGCCATTACCAATAAATAAGCAACTTGCTAGGAGTTTCTAGTAATACCGCTGAAAGGGGCAATCTGCTTAGTAGTCTCTATGGCTATATGCTAGCCCACGATCAGTGTTAGCAGCGTTTTGGATGCTCCGTGTTTTCGCTGTGTCATAAACGTCGCTGTGTACAGGACAAGCACAGTGGAGGGATTTATAGAAATCTCATGCCCACGGTGCTGGGGATCTGCGGCACAGCTTTCCAAGCTGCAGAATGTCAATTTATGCTTCCGGAGACGCTAGTGTGCTCAGCGGGACAACAGCGAAAGTCTGCTGTGTCCAGAATCCTGATCGTGGGCACAGATGCTGCGTTCTTCCATGGAGAACACTCTCCACAAGAGAAGACAAGCTGCATCTAGAACGCAGCATGCCCCGATCCTGGGCACTTACACTAAGGCCGGGGCCACACGGGGACTAATGCGATCCTCGCATGACACTTGGCTCACGCTGGCACCACAGCAAGAGCTGAGTGTCAAGTAAGTGTCCCTGCGATTGAGGTCCAATCATGCGATCAGACCACAGCTGCGGGGACGGGTCAGCTCTAAGGCTGTGTTCACACACTGCGTTTTTTACCTGCGTTTTTGGTCCGTTTTTGGTCCGTTTTTGCTGCAGAAATTTCTTGAGAAATTCTTGTAACCTTTCTGCAGACATTCCCCAGCAAAACCTATGGCAAAAAAAATTAGCTGTGCACACACTGCGTTTTTTTCTTAAGAAAATTCTTTCAGTAGATTTTCTTAAGAAAAAGAATGAGCATGTCACTTCTTTTCTGCAGCTAACTGCGTTTTTTGCCATAGATAATTGGCACAATAACGCAGGGAGCAACCAGCGGTAAAAACGCACCGAAAACGCACCGAAAACGCACCGAAAACGCACCGAAAACGCACCGAAAACGCACCGAAAACGCACCGAAAACGCACCGAAAACGCACCGAAAACGCACCGAAAACGCACCGAAAACGCACCGAAAACGCGGCAAAAACGCAGGTGCGTTTTTGGTGCGTTTTTTAACACAGGTGCACTCTTAAGAAATTTCTTAAGAAATTTCTTAAGAAAAATCATTTTTCTAGTGTGAACATAGCCTAAGGCTCCTCCGTAGCCGGCTATTGCCATTCTCGCTCTGCACTTGCAGTACACCGGTGTACGGCGAGTGCAGTGCGATCTTGCTCTTATCCCATAGACTTGAATGGGTGCGAAAGAAAGAGTCTTGAATTACAGTCGCAGCATGCTGCAATTGTTTTCTTGGTCCGATTGGGGCCGAGAAAATCGCTCATGGATGCTGGGACACAGGCTAATATTGGTCCGATTTTCATGTCGTGTGTCTTAGGCCTAAGAAGCAAAGAACACACCTAGACTTGGCTGCTCTAAAGCCATGTGCACATGTTGAGTATTTGGTGTGTTTATAACCTCAGTATTTGTTGAAAAAAAAAAAAAAAAAAAAAAAAAGAAGAAGAGGAGTGGAACAATAATAATAATTTTATTCATTTATATAGCGCTATTAATTCCGCAGCGCTTTACATACATTGGCAACACTGTCCCCATTGGGGCTCACAATCTAAAGTCCCTATCTGTAGGTCTTTCGAGTGTGGGAGGAAACCGGAGAACCCGGAGGAAACCCACGCAAACACGGGGAGAACATACAAACTCCTTGCAGATGTTGTCCTTGGTGGGATTTGAACCCAGGACCCCAGCGCTGCAAGACTGCAGTGCTAACCACTGAGCCACCGTGCCGCCCAACATCAGAGGAAAAGTATAATAGAAACACGTCACCGTATCTGAATTCATCACCCACTTTTAACTTTGACTTACAAATACAGAGTTAATAAAAACTGAACACATACTCAAAGTGTGCCTGGCGGCTGGCAGAGGATAGATGCGCACTGGATATGATCCGGAGTCCTCAGCACTTCCGGTCATGTGCACTGTACCTCACTGAAGATGGGAAGCTGACACCCGGCATCAGTTTAGTGCGCATGATCGGAATCCTCGGGTACTCCGGATCATGCCCAGTGCGCATTCATCCACCGCCGTCCGCCATGAACAGTGAGGTATGTGTGGCGTCACTGCGTATTCATTAGCATGTTAGTATGCCCACAGGGGCGAACTAACATGCTATGTGGGCTAACTAGCTAAGGGGAAAAACGCCCTTGGGCCTAGTCCCCGCGCTCATTAGCATAAGATGTAAGATCTTTAGAAATACTTTTTTCTTAAGATCTCTTTATCTATGCTAGTGTATACAGGGACTGTTATCAGAGTTATAGGGTATTGATGTGCACTCAGCTAGAGTATGGTTTCACTAGAGGTGCTAGTGTGGGGTCAATAGTCCCAGAACGTATTATGTAATAGACACTGCACTCTCTTGTTGATAAAATGAAGACAAAAAGTTTTTTTCTTTGCAAAAAAGTGATTATTTATTTGATGGCGACAAAAGATGGTGGACGTTTCGCCCCAACGGCCTTTATCATGTATAGTCGCTCCACAAGAGGGCTGTTTCAGAAGAGAAGAAAATAATGGAGCAGGATGGAAGGAGTACCACCAAGAATAGTTTATGATACAAGATTTTATCTTTCTATAGTGGCCACTGACGGCCAGATCCTGGGAAGGTGGCGTGCAGAAGGAAAATATCCACCCCACCAATGTCTAAAACCTCTTCCTCCACATGAGAGAAGTCCGCAGGAGCCTTTATCAGATGGTGTTTATCTACATGTTCTCTTAAGCTGGGTTCACACATAGCGACAGCGACATCGCTGTTACGTCACCATTTTCTGTGACGTAACAGCGACCTTGTAAGTCGCTGTTATGATCGCTGCTTAGCTGTCAAACACAGCGACGCAGCAGCGATCATAACGTCGCTGCATGTGCAGAGAGCAGGGAGCCGCACACACTGCTTAGCGCTGGCTCCCTGCTCTCCTAGCTACAGTACACATAGGGTTAATTACCCGATGTGTACTGCAGCTACATGTGCAGAGAGCAGAAGCCGGCACTAGCAGCAAGAGCGGCAGAGGCTGGTAACGAAGGTAAATATCGGGTATCCAGGGAAAGGGCTTCCCTTGGTTACCCGATGTTTACAGTGGTTACAGCTTTCCGCAGCTGCCAGACGCCGGCTCCTGCTCCCTGCTCGCTTCATTTCGTCGCTCTCTCGCTGTCACACACAGCGATGTGTGCATCACAGCGGGAGAGCGACGACCAAAAAATGAAGCAGGACATTCAGCAACGAGCAACGACCTCACAGCAGGGGCCAGCTCGTTGCTGGATGTCACACACAGCGACAGCGACGGGACGTCGCTGCAACGTCACAGAAAATGGTGACGTCGCAGCGACGTCGTTGTCATTGTCGCTGTGTGTGACACCACCTTTACAACCACCCAAACTTCTATGTGATCCACATGAATATATAAAGATAAAAGCTGGAAATCTCTTCCATTGGAATACATGTACACTAATTCCTTCCAGCCAAAGGAAATCTAACCTGCTTCTAGACTTCATCCTCTGGAAAATCTTGTATCAAACTATTCTTGGTGGTACTCCTTCCATCCTGCTCCATTATTTTCTTCTCTTCTGAAACAGCCCTCTTGTGGAGCGACTATACATGATAAAGGCCGTTGGGCTGAAACGTCCACCATCTTTTGTCACCATCAAATAAATAATCACTTTTTTGCAAAGAAAAAAACTTTTTGTCTTCATTTTATCAACAAGAGAGTGCAGTGTCTATTACATAACACAGGGACGGTTAGGCAGGGAATAGCAATATATATCCAGAACTGCTCGTGGCTCTGGGTGCATATTACACCTGACAGGTTCCCTTTAAGAGTAACCATCCACGCATTAGGTGCCTAGTTACATGAGAATCAGGGATGATCGAATACCACAAATATTCGGCTTTGCGAATATTCGCCGAATAGGTCGCTGTTATTGGACTATTCGCAAATATTCGATGCGCAATGTAAGTCTATGGGAAACCCGAATAACTATTCGGGCTTCCCATAGACTTACATTGCACATCGAATATTCGCATAGCTGCGACCTATTCGTCGGATATTCGCGAAGCCGAATATTTGTGGTATGCAATCAGCCCTAATGAGAATCATACATTGCAGGACATATTGGTCTCTTGACGAGAAAATATTTTGGGTTTTTTTTTTTTATTCTCTAATATTTCCTCCCATTACGTTACTTTCGTAAACTCACAGTCAGTGCCTTTAATGTGTAGCACTTTGGATGTGTGACACACACAGAGCGCACTCATCACTGCGAAGCTTTATTCTCCAATACAAGAGGCTGAAGATTTATAAATGCTGCTGTCCTAATGCGGGAGAGGCCTGACATTCATCTCGACATTAACGAGAACAAAAAGATTTACTGCTGTCACATTCGCCTGGGTGAATTTATCTGAAACATTATGTTCTAGCTGGCTAACAGTACATTCACAAAATATGTTTATAGGTCTTTAAGGTGTTCTCTGGTGAAAGGAGAACAGATCCTAAACACAAAAAAGATTACCGCACCCGCGGTAAAAAACCGCGGGAAACCGCACCCGAAAACCACATGCGGTTTGCCGCGGTTTTGCCGCGTGCGGGTTGGGATGTGCTTTATTGCATTCAATGCAATAAAGCACATTGAAAAAAAAAAAAAAAAAGTCATTTAATTCTGAGATAGTAGATAGACAGAAGAATAGATAGAGGGATAGATAGATAGACAGACAGAGGGATAGATAGAGGACAGATCGCTGCATTTCCCACGGTCGGCAGTGAGTTCACATTACCGGCCGTGGGAAATGACCGGTAATTACCTCTGCTGTCTGCTGCTTTCATTCAGAGCTGTGTCTGTGACAGTCGCAGCTGGATGGAAGCAGCGCAGGACCTGTGGATTACGTCGGAGCGGTGGATTACGCCGGAGCTTTGGTGCGGGAGGGGTTAATAAAAGGGTGAACGAGGCTTGTTTGTTTTATTTAAAATAAAGGATTTTTCGGTGTCTGTTTTTTTCACTTTACTTACAGGTTGATCATGTCAGCTGTCACATAGACGCTGCCATGATCAAGCCTGGGGTTAATGGCGGTGGTCCCCCACCACCATTAACCCCTTTTATTACCTTGCTGCCACTGCTACACGGTGGCAAGAAGAGCCGAGGACACGCCGGTGCTGCCGCATAATGCATGCGACAGTGCCGGGGCAGCTGCGGCTGATATTCTCGGCTGCGGGAGGGGGAGTGAGGCGGGGGACATTAACCCTGCCCCTCTCCCTCCCCAGCCTGAGAATACCGGGCCGCCGCTGTGTGCTTACCTCGGCTGGAAGGTAAATATGCAGCGGAGCCCACGTTCTTTGTTTTCTATATTTCCGTTTTCTTTCTATGTGTGTTCTATGTGTCTGTGATGTCTATCTGTGTCTGTGATGTGTCTGTGTCTGTGATGTGTGTGTGTTTACTCTCTGCACAGCTTCCTCTTCATGTAATGACATCACTTCCCCGCAAACCGCAGACAAGCGATGTACATTACCGGAGGTAAACCGCGAAATACCGCAGGGAATAACGCAGGAAAACGCAGTGAACCGCACAGAATTTGCTGCCTGCGTTATTCCCTGCGGGTTTTCTTGATTAACATTGGAGTCAATGGAGTTAAATCCCGCAGCGATGTGCGGAAAAGAAGTGACATGCACTTGTTTTTGCTGCGGGATTCCCGCAGCAAAACATGCAGCTGTCAAATTCCGCCCAGTGCGCACAGGATTTTTTTTCTCCATAGGATTTGCTGGTGATTCACTGCAGAGATGTTATGAACATTTTCTGCAGCGAAACATGCAGCAAATCCGCGGAAAATCCGCGGCAAAATCCGGTAAGTGCGCACATAACCTTAACCTGCAGATATGGGCTTAATCTGGAGGTTAAAGAGATGGTCCACTACAAAGCATAGTGGTCACACATCGATGTAAAGCTCATAAAGAAGGCTTTTCTCAAATACCTTAGTCAATAGGGCCTCTGAGCGGCGCTATTACAGTCCACTCATCCCCATCACGTGACCCCCCCAGGCTTCGTGACCTCTGAGATCCGGTGATGTCACATCAACTTCCAGTTGACCCAACATCACCGAGGTGGGACTCAGTCTCCGTGAGTGACTGTGGGCGGAGTTTCACCACTCGTCACAGGCCAGCATCTTACATGCTCTCTTTCACTACAGAGCGCCACAAGCAGGAGCGATGCTGGGCTGTGACAAGCACCACCCACAGTCCAGTCACTAAGGAAGACTGGGGCCGGCCTCGGTGATGTTTGGTCAACTGGAAGTTGATGTGACATTACCAGATCTCAGAGGTCACAAAGCACGAGGGTCACGTGATGGGCGATGAGTGGACCGCAATAACGCCATTACCAATTTACCAGGCACAATTGACTATACAAGGTATTTGAGAAAAGCCTTCATTATGAGCTTTACATCGATGTGTGGCCACTATGCTGTGTAGTTGTAGTGGACCACCTCTTTAATAGCGTCTCATGGCTGCGCAGCCACAACAGTAAAAATCCAGCTACCGGAAGGAAATTAACTTTATTCCTCCCTGCTTTCAGTCACTGCTCAGTGTACAGGAACAGCCACACCCCGGCAATGACTGACAGCCGGCTCAGAACTGATGCACTCCAGAGTCGGCTGTCATTCAGTGCTGGTTACAGCCACCCTTTACTGAGCGGGGACTGAAGCTGTGCCTCTGATACAGACGAAGGCTGCCGGGAAGTGTAAACTTAATTTCTTCCCAGTAGGTTTCAATGCAGTGGCTGTGCAGTTTTAGAACGCCATTAAACTGCTGATTAACCCCAGATCAGCAGGTTGATAGCATTTTGGGACATGACTAAGGTTGAGCAGACCCAGACTGAAAGTCTGGATCTGCTTGGTTTCAAAGATGCCCGGGTGCCGGACTCGGGCCCACGGGTGTACGATCCGGATTTGGCACTGGGGAAATTAAAGGGAAAAAAGAAAAGAATTAAGCAAGCGTTTCATACTTTCGGAGACTCAGAGTCATAGCAGCAAACTGCTTCCGGGTCGCGCATTCACTTCTTGTACTGCGCATTAGGCTCATCACAAACACAACTTTCCTCGCCCACCTGCCATCCTGTCTAATTGGATGCAGTCAGACGGGCCCCCAGGCTGTGACAGTGTCTGCCTGCAGTCATCGTGGCTCAGTCATTTTCTGCATTCACAGCCGGTGATCATGTTCTACTGCCGCTCGCTGTGAGATGTAGCAGAGCTGGAAGCGGCACGGGACCTCGTGTGGATTACACTGGACCTGGAGGGGTGTTTGGCGTTAATAAGGTGGTGAAAAAAGGGTGTGTTTTTGTACTTTATTCCAAATAAAGGATTTTTTCTCTGTGTTTCTACTTATTTACTTTCATTTACAGGTTAGTGATGCAGGTATCTCAGATGCCTGTGCCATCACCACCTAGGGTTTAGTAGCAGCTGTGCGCTGTTATTTACCCCTGCTATTACCCCGATTGCTACAGCACCAGGGCAACAGGAAGAGCCGATAAAAAAACAGGATTTTAACATCTAATGGATGCAGCAATACTGGGCGGCTGCGGACTGAGAATATCAGCCCCCAGCTGGCTTTATTTTGGCTGGGTATCAAAATTGGGGGGGGGACCCCACTTTTTTTTTTTTTTAATTATTTAAATAAAAAAAAAAAAAAAAATCCGCATGCGGTTTCTCTTAGGCCAGAGTCATGCTTGCAAGGGACTCGCACGAGTCTCACGTTGCATCACCCAGCACAGCCGCATACTCTCCTAACAGGAGCGGGTCAGCCACATGTGTTTCTATGTACCTGCACGCTCACCGTGCCGGGTGATGTGATGAGAGTCCCTCGCACGTGTGACTTTGGGCTCATTTTGATACACAGCACAGATAAAGCCTGACAACTGGGGGCTTTATCTGTGCTGACAGAATATGGGGGAACCTGCACCGATTTATTAATTTGTTATACCACCATACTGACCCACAGACAGTGCACTGCTTTACCCGGCCACCCTGGCGCCTGTGATTGGTTGTAGTCAGCTGACACACTGCCATTCAGGGTGGTGGCACGTCTAACCAACCAATTACACGAGCCGTAGGGCGGGCAAAGCAGTGAATATTCAATTGTCAGTTCCAGAAGGGAAAGCGTGACCCAGAAGGAGTGTGCCGCCATGACACAGCCTCTGAGTACACTGCACGCACTCCCCCCCCCCCCCATCCCCCATCCCTTCCACCAACGTTTTTAAATCTCCGGATTCTGGTCCCCTATGGGCACCGGATTCCGGAGCAGATCCAGGTTTTGTTTTTGTAATTTAGCAGGGACCCGCCAGTCCCGTTTTTTGTGAGTTCGGCCAGCTCTAGATATGACAGATTCCCTTTAAAGTAGAAAACTACCACCAGTGCATATAAGAGACTAAACACAATTACATGCACATTTACAAGAAGAAAAAAATGTAACTGCTGGGTCAAAAATACACACAATTTGCACAAAAAGAAAAATAAATATCATAATTTTTACACCTCTAAAAACAGTTGAAAGAAGCAACTGCACAACTAGGATAACACCAAAGTGCTAATGGTTAGGCCAAGTTCATATGTCCAGTAATCATCTGTGACAACGGATCCAGCAGCAACATGTTGGAAAAATAAAGTTGTGCAAACTGTCAGTTTTGAGAAAAAAAATATATATATTTACAGGATCTGTTTTGTTTGTTTTTTTAAACATGGGAATCTATGGAAAACAGATCCATTAACAGATTGCTATTCAGAGTTTTGTGGGGTTTTTTGCATTTGTATAGGATCCATTTTTTTGCTTACTGGATCAGTTTCAAATGGAAGATAAAAAGCAATCCATTAACAGATCCCTTTTCCATAGACTCCAATGTTAAAAAAAAAAAAAACAAAAACGGATCATGCAAAAATCTTTTTTTTTTCCAAGACAGAAAAAAAAAAATATGTGCAAATTTTTTTTTTTTTTTTTTTTGCAAACCGATTGCTGCTGAATCCGTTCTAAAGGATGACTACTGGACATGTGAACTCAACCTTAAAAAGGGGCCTATAAGCTGCGGCCACTACCAGTGGGCTCTTATATACAGTATTCTAACATACTGTATATAAGAGACCAGGCCGCTGTGTAGAAAGTAAAAAACACTTTATAATACTTACCTAAACGGCCATTGCGGTGGAGTTGGGTCATATGTGCATCCTCGTGCTCTCCTTGCCGGCGCCTCCGCTTTTGGCCATCTTTGTTGTCCTTCTAAACATGGGGTGCATGACGGGTCCTACGTCATGCACATGCGCCGGTATTGAGGTCCTGCACTGGCGTACTTTAAGATCAAAGTATTGTAGTGCGCCTGCGCAGGACAGACGAGTGTGTATGACGTAGACGCGTCATGCACACAGGCTTCAGAAGGAAGACGAAGATGGTCAAAACAGGAGGCGCCAGCACCGGAGAACGGAGACGTCCATATGACCCAACTCCACCGCAGTGACCATTTAGGTAAGTATTATAAAGTGTTTTTTTATGTTCTACAGAGTGGCCTGGGCTCTTATATACAGCATGTTAGAATGCTGTATATAAGAGCCCAGTGACTGTGGCCGCAACTTATAGGCCCCAAATCTGTTGTCAGGTTCCCTTTAAACCTGTGGTCCAAACAATAGGAAAACCAGCCACAAAGGCTCCCATAAAAAGTTGTAGGCATTGCTTTGCATGTCATTTTCATTCCTGGGGTCCCCCCTCCCCCGCTTTCCTTTTTCTATTAAATGTGGTGGGGGAGAACCACTAGACTCAAAGTTCAGGAATGCCAGAATTAGGAACTGCAGCCGAGGCCAAAGACACTGCAATTTGGTGCAGTAAATTACAGCATCAGCTGCAAAAATAAGGTGTAAAGACTTCATAAAAAGCCACACATTGATATGCAGGAGAAGTTTACTTGTCACAAATGTATACTTCTATTTTCACTTATCTTATGCAGAGCTAAGAGTGAAGGATGAATCCTGCGAGATCTTTTCAATTACCTGAACGCAGCAGTATCAGTCTCCACTAACAGAACATCAGACGACTAGAGAGGAGCGCGGAGCTGGAATACTGAGCGACCGTCCGATACACGAGCCAAGACACGTCCATCATACAGAGAACACGTCTAGCGGCTTCAGAGTGACAGACGGCAATCAGCTCTGAGCAGCTCTCCCTCGTCATAGCGGGAAGAGCGAGCATTGCCAATGATTGCTGGCAGGCCAACATGTCCCCGAACAATTAGGACACAGGCATATAGGGAGAAGAAGTGGCTACTAGACCAGGTGCCAACATTCATCTTCAGGCATGCAACTGCAAAGGGCTTATTTGAACATATTTTGTGTGGTCATGGGGCCAGAATTTATACCACCCCCCCAGGAATTTTAGGGAAACCCATACTAAGTAATGACTATATAGTAGCACAAGGACTGATGCTGCAGTCTACTATGCCAAGTTTGTAAAAATCAATGGCAAAGGACATTTGCTCAATAAGATTTAAAGGAAACCCGCGGGGAGTTTTTTGCTCCCCCAAAAGCCAGTGCTATGATACAGATATGTATGGGATTATTTTTCGAAATTGTGGGAGTGTAGGGATTAGAATAATATAAAGACAAATATAGTACTTATGAAATTACCCCACACACCACACACCACACACCACACCAGCGCCCATAACATCCTGAACACCAATCCTATGACTACTGCACATGAGGGGTGCACAGTCCTCGCTGCCGGTACTGATGTGGACGGCTAGGTTAGTGGCACGAGCTGGTGAGTAGAGTTGAGCAAAATGCGGTGTGATCAGGTCCTACGAGCCGACTGCTACTGTTCAAGATAACCAGAGTCTTCTGATTAGCAGATCAGTGACAGATCATACACAAATCCCACAATAATCCTATTAATCCAAGGAGGTGCCGGAGATGCAGACATGTAGGAGGTGGGGCTCAGGCTATGGTTCGGCGGTCACACACTACAATCGTGCCTGTTGGGCCAGGACCCTGACACGTTTTTTTACTCAACTCTATTTAAAAGTAATGCACTCATCTCTTTAGACCACAAATGCCAAACTCTGGCCTATGGGCGAAACCTAGCCCACAGACCAATATCATTTCTCCCATAATGTTATTCTGCATGGAGAGCTATGCGGGGCCCATCATTCTGCATGGAGGGCTATGAGGGGCCCATTATTATGTATGGAGGACTACGTAGGACCATTCTGTATGGAGGGCTATGCGGGGCCCATTATTATGTATGGAGGACTAAGTAGGCCCATTATGTATGGAGGGCTATGCAGAGCCCATTATTATGTATGGAGGACTAAGTAGGCCCATTCTGTATGGAGGGCTATGCGGGGCCCATTATCATGTATGGAGGCCTATGTGGGGCCCATTATTCTGTGTGGAGGCCTATGTGGGGCCCATTATTCTGTGTGGAGGCCTATGTGGGGCCCATTATTCTGTGTGGAGGCCTATGTGGGGCCCATTATTCTGTGTGGAGGCCTATGTGGGGTCCATTATTCTGTGTGGAGGCCTATGTGGGGCCCATTATTCTGTGTGGAGGCCTATGTGGGGCCCATTATTCTGTGTGGAGGCCTATGTGGGGTCCATTATTCTGTGTGGAGGCCTATGTGGGGCCCATTATTCTGTGTGGAGGCCTATGTGAAGCCCATTACTCTGAATGGAGGGCTATGCAGGGCCCATTATCATGTATGGAGGGCTATGTGGGCCTATTATTGTGTGTGGAGGCCTATGTGGGGCCCATTATTCTGTGTGGAGGCCTATGTGGGGTCCATTATTCTGTGTGGAGGCCTATGTGGGGCCCATTATTCTGTGTGGAGGCCTATGTGAAGCCCATTACTCTGAATGGAGGGCTATGCAGGGCCCATTATCATGTATGGAGGACTATGTGGGCATATTATTGTGTGTGGAGGCCTATGTGGGACACATTACTCTGTATGGACAACTATTTGTGGTCCAATAATCTGTATGGAGGTCCTGCGACTAGGTTGGCCAGCAACTTTGTCAAGTATTAAATTTTGGCCCTCTGTGACTGAGTTCGACATCCCTGCATTAGAGGGAGTATTGCCAGTCAGAAGTATGCAAATCAGCTGTAATCTAAAAGGGAAATCTATTCCAATCAATGTCTCACCCATAGAAGAGAAGGTGACGCCGGCGACCCTCCTGTCTGACTCATCTCCCATGTGGCTCGGTCCCCAGAGGCTTTTATAGTATGATCACAGCCTTACACAGTCAAACATACCTGGCTGAAATCATGCTGCCAGGGCCTGATACAAGAGGCCTGAGGATCGAACAGCAGATATCAGCAGTCAGGATTTCTTTAAAATATAACTAGGGTGAATTCAAATACCCTCACCTGTCTGCAATACTCACCACAAAACTCTGCCCAAAAAATAAACGCTGTCTATATTAATGTTGGCCTACCCGATAACAGTCCATTAAGGTCTATGGAGGATGGAGAATCAGCCGAGACTAGAGTCCGTCATGGGAATTGCCTATAAAGAGGCCACAGTATGACGGACCACACCGGCACATGCCACGCCGGTAACAGCATTAGGCAATGATTGCTCACAATGGATCCCGTGAAGCCATGTGTTTTAGTATTTGTTACCGAACGTGTCAACTATGTGAATAAACAACATCCTACAGAATATAAGATCCCATTATCAGAATAGCGTTCTAGCGTGAGCACGTCTCACAGCAGCCGTGTCTTCCCAGCCCCGGTACAGCAGCTCATTAAAACACCGAGACGCAAATAACCTTTGAGTACGAGAGAAAATAAATCATCCGCAGTATATCAACCAAACAAGAGTTCACGCTCCACAATAGGAAAGAAGCTGAAAATATAACGCCGCGAATAAATGTCACTGTCTGCACCAACAATGATCATCACGGCAAACCGGGGCAAAAAAGGGGGCGGCTGTAGAAGAGCCGGCCTCAAGGTCATGTACAGCAGAACCGCACAATTACTGTGCGACATGAGAAACCAGAGACAATAAGAACAAAATACAGGACATACTAAACAAAGGCTTCACTCCTGAAGGGGAATCTGTAGCCAGGATTTTGCTCCCCCATCTGAGGGCAGCATAATGTAGAGACAGACCCTGACTCCAGCGATGTGTCACTTACTGAGCTGTACTGGACTAGTAAACCTGATGCCAAATAGGCCTCCAAATTAATGAGCCCTGTATAACTCCATCCCAACCACTGATTGGCAGTTTTCTGTATACACACTGCATAGGCAGAAAGTTGCCAGTCATGGTGGGTGGAGTTCTACAGGGAAGGATTCAGAAAACTGGTACATCTCTGCAGGGATTCAAACAAATCTGCAGCACACAGCCCAGTAAGTGACATCACTGGAATCAAGGCATTTCTGCCCCTACATCATGCTGCATGAGGTAGAAAAAGCCTAACAGATTACCTTTACAGAGAGTCTGCCATCAGGTTTTTGCTACCTCATTAGAGAATCGGATCATGTAGAGAAGAGAACCTGATTCCAGTGATGTGTCATTACATTACTGCTTGCTGTCATGTTGATACTTATCTGCTGCACATCTAGCAGACATCTGAATTCTAAACTCTAAATAACGCCTCCCACATCACTGATTGGCAGATTTCTGCCTATGTACAGTACAGACAAAAATCTTCCCATCAGAGGTGAGGGTGAGGTTATCCAAAGCTCATGAATATGCCTACCTAGAAGAAGGGCTACTAACTACACTAAGCAGCCTAGTAAGTGACACAACATTGGAATCAGGGTCTATGTCTCTACATTATGCTGCTCGCAGATGAGGTGGCAAAACCTGGTGACATTTATACAGGGGTTTTCCAATAGATATAATGCCCTTTTTAAATATCTTTTAGCACTAACCACTTTTGTAATTTTTACTAGTCTACTTATCCTGCCATTCCCTATTCAGTCACTGCTGCGGGGACAGAAGCTGCGGTCACTTCTCAATCAATTGCCCTGAAAAGAAAACCGATAACATAAGGGGACAGAGGCGCCAGAAGCTGTTGTAAGTGACTGAAGCGTCACCTCCTGATGGCATCCTGATAAAAGCCGATGGCCATCCTGTGACATCTGATTTGATTGGAGACTTCTCAAACAAAACATCACAGGAAGGAAAAAAAAAAAAGCACAAATAGGATGAATGGTATATGTTAAATAGAAAAAAATGGGGCCAGGGCTTAAGAGAGATATTTTACAGTTGTTAAGGTTAAAGGTAAACATATGTATCTCCTTCATCTCTAAACTCTTGGAGCGCCTGGTCTACTCTCGTCTCACCCGCTACCTTTCCACCCTCTCTTCTAGATCCTTTACAGTCTGGCTTCCGCCCTTTACACTCAACAGAAACTGCCCTTGTCAAAGTGACCAATGACCTATTGACAGCAAAACGTAACGGTGACCACTCTCTGCTTATCCTTCTTGACCTCTCTGCCGCCTTCGACACTGTTGACCACCATCTCCTTCGCTCTATGCTCCATTCTTTTGGCCTAAAGGACACTGTTCTTTCCTGGTTCTCTTCCTATCTTTCTGGCCGCTCGTTCAGTGTATCATTTGCTGGCTCCACATCTTCTCCTCTTCCTCTCACTGTTGGGGTCCCTCAAGGTTCAGTCCTTGGCCCTCTTCTTTTCTCCCTCTACACTGCCCCAATTAGAATGGCCATCAGCAGATTTGGCTTCCAGTACCATCTTTATGCTGATGACACACAGCTATACACCTCATCCCCTGAGCTCACCCCCGCTGTACTACAGAACACCAGTGACTGCCTGACTGCAGTTTGCAATGTCATGTCTGCTCTCTGTCTGAAACTTAACCTTTCAAAAACTGAACTTCTGCTTTTTCCTCCATCTCCCAACCTTCCTAAACCTGACATCTCCCTCTCTGTGCGTGGCACAACGATAACTCCTAGGCAGCAGGCCCGCTGTCTGGGGGTTATACTTGACACTGATCTCTTCTTCACCTCCCACATACAATCTCTTGACCGCACCTGCCGCTTGCACCTCAAGAACATCGCTAGAATCCGCCCCTTTCTCACAATGGAAACGACAAAAACCCTCACTGTGGCCCTGATCCATTCTCGCCTTGCCTACTGTAACTCTCTATTAATTGGTCTTCCCCCTAACTAGACTCTCCCCTCTACAGTCCATCCTTAATGCAGCAGCCAGGGTCACCTATCTGGCTAACCGCTACTCGGATGCCTCTGCTCTATGCCAGTCATTGCACTGGCTGCCCATATATATCAGGATCCAATTCAAACTGCTTGTTCTCACCCACAAAGCTCTCCACAGTGCCACCCCCCCCTCTACATCTCCACCCTCCTCTCTGTCTATCATCCCACCCGTTCTCTACGCTCTGCAAATGACTTTCAACTAACATCCACACTAATTCGAACCTCCCACTCCCGAATCCAAGACTTCTTCCGAGCTGCACCAAACCTCTGGAACACTCTACCCCAAGAAGTTAGGACAAATCACAACTTACTCAGCTTCAGACGCTCCCTAAAAACGCATCTTTTTAGGGCGGCCTATCACACTCCCTAGCCAAACTAATTTCACCTAATCCCTCTACAACTTCTCAGAACATAACCCCACGTCAAACTCCATGGCACTCAAATGCATCTCAAGGCTCTGGCCAACTGGTCCAGAAAGCCATTATCTATCCCCCGTGAGCTGGCTGGATTGTCATTTTAAATAAGCACTTGTACCTTGCCCCTCCCCCCATCTCATTGTAGATTGTAAGCTCTCACGAGCAGGGTTGCCATTTTTCCTTTTAAATATTGTATCCTCTATAATTGTTACTTGTTTGTATATGTTTATGTATATGATATGTATATGTTCCTCCTGAATTGTAAAGCACTGCGGAATATGTTGGCGCTATAGAAATAAAGATTATTATTATTATTATATGCATCACGTTCAACCTGTACTCTAATATGATGATCCACAGGAAGGGAACAACCACCATGAGGCAGATGCAGATTGCCCCATACTAGGGGAAAAATTCCTTCCTGACTCCACATAAAATAAACAGACTAGTTCCCTGGACCAAGTTAGAAAAACCACAAAGAACTATATCAAAAAAACACCAAAAAGGAGCCAAGACAAATGATATGTGCACACACAGAATGTGGTGAGCCTTCCTCATAAAGATGGCTGCAGCCGAGGTGCAAGATGCTGATGTCACAGCCACTCAACCTCCACACTACGGGGGAGGGGCGGCTGCTTAGCATAAGACATGCACACTAAGGCTATGTGCACACAGTGCGTTTTTCTCGACGTTTTTGCGCGTTTTTCGGGTGCGTTTTTGGTTTCAAAACTGCATGACTTTGCTTCCCCAGCAAAGTCTATGAGTTTTCATTTTTGCTGTCCCCACACAGCGTTTTTTTTCAGCTGCGTTTTTGTGGTGACCACAAAAACGCAGCATGTCAATTATTCCCGCGTTTTTCACTGCGCTTTTCATCCATTGAGTTCAATGGGATGTTGAAAGACGCAATGAGAAACGCAAATAGCTGCGTTTTGAAGACCAAAAACGCAGCTATAAACGCAGGAGGTGGGTAGTAAAGTGACGTATACAGGAAGAGGATTCCTTCTGTCAGTATATACAGAAGCGTGAATCCTCCCGGTACCGTCACCGCCGCTTCCACCTCCGGTCCTGTGCATGTATGCTGCCGTGCGGCGCCATGTACAGGCAGGAGGTGGAAGCGGCTGCGAAAACAAAAGTTAACAGTAGAAAAAAAAAAAAAAAAGTTATACTCACCTGTCTGCAGCCTCCCGGTGCCATGCCCGCTCCCATCTCCTCTCACGGTATCGCCACCCCCGCTCCGGCTGTGTGCAGACGGCCGGGAAAGCTCCGATGGATGCAGGACCTGGCGATGGATCACCTGATGCAGTCACCTGACGCATCAGGTGATCGTAAGTATCGCGATGACGCGAGCGCCCGACCGGTATCAGCGGATGCGTCAGGAGACTTCATCCCTGATTACCGGCAGCTGCTGCAGCGATCGGAGGGGATCAGACTCCTCCAATCGCTGCAGGAGCTGCCGGTAATCAGCACATAAGTATTATTTTTTTTATTTTTTTTTGCACCAATGCATCTGCTGATTGTATAAACGGCTTTTATACAATCAGCTGATGTGTCATGTGATTCAGGCCTTGATCCTGACACATCATCTGATCGCTTTGCCTTCCAGCAAACCGATCAGATGATATTGGATCCGGATTGGAAGGCGCGGGACCCTTTACCCAGGATTACTGCGGAGGGGGGTTCTTTATTTCAATAAAGATGGAGTCACTAATTGTGTTGTGTTTTATTTCTAATAAAAATATTTTTCTTTGTTATGTTTTTTTTTTTATCTTTACTAGAAATTCATGGTGGCCATGTCTAATATTGGCGTGACACCATGAATTTCGGGCTTAGGGCTAGCTGATAATATACAGCTAGCCCTAACTCCATTATTACCTAGCTAGCCACCCGGCTTCAGGGCAGCTGGAAGAGTTGGATACAGCGCCAGAAGATGGCGCTTCTATGAAAGCGCCATTTTCTGGGGTGGCTGCGGGACTGCAATTCACAGCGGGGGTGCCCAGAAAGCATGGGCACCCTGCACTGTGGATTCCAATCCCCAGCTGCCTAGTTGTACCCGGCTGGACTCAAAAATTGGGCGAAGCTCACGTCATTTTTTTTTTAAATTATTTCATGAAATTCATGAAATAATTTAAAAAAAAAAGGGCTTCCCTATATTTTTGGTTCCCAGCCGGGTACAAATAGGCAGCTGGGGGTTGGGGGCAGCCCGTACCTGCCTGCTGTACCCGGCTAGTATACAAAAATATGGCGAAGCCCACGTCATTTTTTTTGTTTGGGGGGGGGCAAAGAAATCCTGCCCCCCTGACTCTCCCTCAAGCATATAGTCCTGGATGGAGCAGCATGCTGAGCCTTGTAGTTCTGCAGCTGCTGTCTGCTCTCCTGCATACACTATTGGATGGAATATGCTGAGCCTTGTAGTTCTGCAGCTGTCTGCTCTTCTGCATACACTAGTGGAGAATGAAGAACACATTGAAGAAGGAAATGACATCAGACCTTTTTTTTTTGTTCACTGATAAAAAACGCATAAAGACGCAGTGAGCAAAAACGCAGCAAAAAAACGCACCAAATCGCGGCAAAACGCGTGCGTTTTTTGCCGCGTTTTTTCGACGCAGGTGCGTTTTTGTGCGTTTTTAGCGGCCAAAAACGCACAAAAACGCAGCGTCAAAAAGACGCAGTGTGTGCACATAGCCTAATAAGGCTTGCACTGGGAGCCCATCATATAATGAGTGAAATGCACAGTGTCTGAACTGTGACCTATGAATGACGCCAGAAACCCAGGTCAGGCGGGCTAAACAGCACTATATAGGTGCATCTCGCACGGATACACGAGACGCACAGTGTCTGAATAATGGCCTATAAATGACGCACAACACCAGGTCCAGGCGGGTCAGTCACTATGAGTACATAACACATGACAGGCTCACCATTTAACCACCTGAATTCAAAAGGTCCACACACATCCTGCAAAAATGGATAAAATGTGCCATACCTCAAATAGTGAGATATTAGTTTATATTTTGGCCCAAAATATGTAAGCTCGCAATCCGTTCGTCAAGGATTCTCACACTTGCGAGTCCCTACACTGAATTAGTTAGAAAAACCACAAAGAACTATATAAAAAAACAAACACCAAAAGGAGGGTTTTTTTTATATAGTTCTTTGTGGTTTTTCTAACTAATTCAGTTATATATGATGGGCTCCCAGTGCAAGCCTTATTAGTGTGCATGTCTTATGCTAAGCAGCCGCCCCTCCCCTCTAGTGTGGAGGTTGAGTGGCTGTGACATCAGCATCTTGCACCTTGGCTGCAGCCATCTTTATGAGAAAGGCTCACCACATACTGTGTGTGTGTCGCGGGCGGAGGAGGGGACGCTGCGCTCACCCACTGCTCGGGTCCGGCTGCTGCTGCTCGGTGGTGGCTCGAGCGGTGTGCCAGATCCCGAGGACTCGAGCGGCGTTCCTCGCCCGTGAGTGAAAGGGGGAGGGAAGTTGATTGTGGGGATTTGATATTGTCCGTGACGCCACCCACGGTTGTGGTGATATTGGTGACACCAGCGCTGCTTTGGACGGGGATCCCGGGAGCGATGACAGAGAGCAGCTTGGATGTTAGTTCTCCCCTCCGTGGGTAGGGCGTTGGTTGTCCCAGGGCCCGGTGAGGGGGCAGGGATGTACGGCAGGCGGGTTACAGGGCCCGGTGAGGGGGCAGGGTCGCGGGGGCAGCGCTGTGCCGCACGGCACGGTGGTACTCACTCAGCCAATGATGTACACAGAGTCTCCGGTAAAACAAACGGCTGGATGGACGGGTCCCACAGACGGCTGCGGTGTTGTTTCTCCCGGCAGGTTGATGGTGACTGCCTTTCCCTGCACCTATGTAGTGTAACGGTTCCAATGGGTTCCCACCGGTAACCCGCTCCCCAGCTTGAAGGTTGCTGAAGGAGCCCTTTTTGCCCGCAGGCTCTGGCCCTGGGAACTTTAGCCTTGGCAGTGACTGTGTTACCCTCTCTCGGTTTGACTGTTTCCTTCTGTCGGGACTTGGCTGTTGGGAAACCCAGGAGGTTCCCTTCGCTAACGGATTTGACAAATTCACGGCGACTCCTAGCCTTGTCGGGGTCCGCAAGCCCCTGCCGGATGGTGCTGGCTTCTCTTTGCGTACCGGTCCGGTACCGCTGGGCCACCGCCCGGCCACGGTCCTTACGGCTAACTGCAATAGGCCACTCCTGCAGACGGTCACTACCGTCTGCCAACCTTGCTGATCCGTCCGGGCCACACACCCGGACCAACTTCAGGCTTCTCAACTGCTACTTCCCCTCCTTCCACTTCCAACTCTAATCTCTCCCTGCTTTTCCCGCCTCCAGGACTGTGAACTCCTCGGTGGGCGGGGCCAACCGCCTGGCCCACCCCCTGGTGTGAACATCAGCCCCTGGAGGAAGGCAACAAGGGTTTTTGTCTGACTTTGGTGTGCCTGACCGGGAGTGTGGGGTGTGTTGCTGTAGTGCTTGTGACGTCCTGGCTTGCCCAGGGCGCTACATGTGCACATATTTGTCTTGGCTCCTTTTTGGTGTTTTTTTTTATCTAGTTCCCTGGACCAACCACGCATCACAAAATTTAGTGCCTATAACCTGAAAAATTAGATCAAGAAAGGCAGCAAAGCCATCTTTGAACTTTTGTAGTGAATCAACCATTATCACATGTGGTAGAGAATTCCATAGCCTCACTGCTCTTACAGTAAAGAATCTGCATCTGTGATTATGATTAACACTAGAAGTCCCAGAAATTTCGAGCTCCCCCCTGAAGTCCCGAAAGAGGGTCAAATGACCCTTAGTTCAAACTGACCTAACTAACTAGAAACTAAATGGCTAAACTCAATGGAAACCAACAACCTCCTGTGGTGCGACAGTAATGGCCTTAATTACAGAACAAAAGACGGTGATTATAGGATGTTAGCTAAAATCCTTCAGGTCATTCGACCCGTCTCTGGGTTCCAAAGGTAGAAATGTTAAAATGACCCCTCTCTGGGACTTCTAGTGTTAAACCTTCTTTTCTCTGGACATAGTGGATGCCCCCTTGTCTCAGCCACCAGCCTAGGTGGAGAAAGATCATCATAAAGCTCTCTGTACTGTCCCGCCATATTCATACATTGTAATACGATCGCCCCTAAGGCTTAATTTTTCCAAACTGAATAACCCCAAGTTTATAACCTGTCTTGGTGTTGCAGTCCCCCCATTCCCGTAACCTTGGCTGCTCTTCTCTGTACCCGCTCTAGCTCACCTATGTCCTTAGGATACGGTGTACAATTTTGGGCTCCAGTGTGTAAGTGTGGTCCCACTAGTGACTTGTATAGAAGCAAAACTTCACTGGAGATCAAGATTAGAGAACACTGTATGATCACTTGCTTTTTTCAGAAATAATGTAATCTGCATTGATCAGCATTTGAAGGTTTTCTGTAAGGGGTGCACCATGCCACTAGAAAAGTGTTGTACAAAAGATCAGTTTATCAACGTAAACCCTTTATTTTGCCCAAAACGTGATTAAAATTAAAAAACAGTAATGACTACAGCACATAGAAAGATTATAAGTAAATTTTCTGAAGGTAACCGTAGTCATTAATCAGTAGGATGTGTACAGGACTTTCCACTGAATGACTTCAGCAGATCTGCAGCCACAGGAAATGATTAGCCTCTCACACTGCTCTGGTGGGATTTTGGTCCACTCTTCTTCCAGTCTCTTCCACAGTTCGACTGTTGTGGGTTTCTTGGCCATAAGTTTGTCACCAAGGATTTTTCAGAGGTTTTCTATTAGGTTTAGATCAGGACTCTGGGCTGTGGCCATTTCATGGTTTCAATGTTTTCTGTTTCAAAGAACTGCTTTACCTGCTTTGCTGTATGACAGCGGACATTGTCATGCATGAAAATTGCTGGTTGATTGAGTGATGAACACAAGTAAGGAACCATGTGTTGTGAAGAAGGTTCTGATACACACTTTCATTCACTCTGCCATGTAGCTGTATGAGAGGTCCAACTCCAGCTGCAGAAAACATTCCCCAAACCATGACACTTCCTGCACCACCTTTCACTGACTTCTTAACACACTTTGGGTTCAGCCTTTCCCCAGTTTGTCGCTGAACATAATGTTCCCCATCAAACCCAAATAAATTAAACTTGCTTTCATCACTAAAATGAACCGTGGACCACTTCTCTGTCCACACAACATGCTCCTCACCAAAAGTGAGTCTAGCCGTATGAATCTTTCTGCTAATGAGAGGTTTGGTCACTGCAGAGTGGGCTTTCAGTCCAACTGCTCTTAAACGTCGTGACACTGTATGACAAGAGAGATCCTTACCCTCTTCAGTGGTGAACTGGTGAGCAATTCCAGCTGCAGTGTTAGAGCGATTACCCATGGAGATTCTCCACATTATCCTGTCCTTTTTTGCATGTGGCTTTCGAGGGTGACCAGCCTTCTTGGGGGACTTGAAAGCGTTTGCGATGTTGTAGAGATACAATATTCTCAAAATCACAGACTTGGAACGATCAACTTCTCTTGCTATTGCTGATAGGGTCACTCCTTTGGCCTTCATGCTGCTGGAGGGTTTCAGTCACTTTGGAACAGCACACCAATTTTGCAAAATCAGTGCAAACTGGAAAGTTAACCTGCCAGTTGTGCGAGTCATTCGCAAGTGTGACTCCAGCCTGAGTGCAATGTGAGAAAATCTCGCATTGCACTCGGCCCCATGTAAGACAATGCTGCAACTCACATCTGCACGTTTTTCCTCAGCCCTAATCGGACTGTGGGAAAATAAAATTGCAGCATGCTGTGATTGTTTGCGAGAGTCGCATCACTCGCACCCATTCAAGTGTATGGGTGCGAGAGAAACATCGGACTGCACTCAGATGTTATCGAAGTGCAGTGCGATATACACACAAGCTGACGATGGAGCAGATGGGGGGGGATTAACCCCTCCCTCTCCTCCGCAGCGGTGACTAGATCACAGGATCGGATCACAGTTGCATGACACTGCTTACGCTCGCAGCAGAGCCTGAGCCAGGGGTCATTAAAATATTGCATCCGATGCCATACACTAATGTGACTCCAGCCTTACACAGAGTTTGTCAGATAATTAAGGAAATTAGCACCAGAAGCCAGATTAAAATCAATAACTTACAGGTATCTGAAAGTGTTCTCTAATTTTGATCAGTGTTCTTTTTCATCTCATTTACATTTTTATTATCTGCTTTAGAATAAATTCAATTTATGAAATAAGCTTAAAATATTGCGAGTTTACTCATGTTAGGAAATAATCACATAGGACTACACAATGAACTTTAACATTTAGGAAATTGTGTGTTCTCTAATTTTAATCTCCAGCGTATGCTGCTTTTCAGAAGCATCTATGCCGCTTACTGAATCCCATGATTTCCGTTGCCTTGCTAGCAGCTGCCTAACACTGGTAAATAAAAAAAGGTTGGTAACGCGCACACATACACCTTTTTCAGTGACAGTTTTACCATTCATTACATAATTTATTCCTTTTAACCAAGTGCATAATCTCACATTTAACTTTAATAGCCATTTCTCCAGGCAAGCCTCCAACTTGCATAAATCTCTGCAACCTAGTCAACTCAGCAGAGGATTATTTAATATTACAGAGTTTAATATCATCTGCAAAAATTGAAATCCAATTCTGTATGCCCTATACAAGGTCATTGCGTTAAAAAGAAAAGGGCCCAATACTGACCCATGTGGTACCTTACTGTTAACAGTGACCCAATCCTAGTGTGTGCCATTAATAACCACCCTTTGTTTCCCCATCATTGAACCAGTTGTGAAACCCAGTTACACATATCACCTCTAGTTCCATATTCCCATTTTATGTATCAACCTTTTGTGTGGCACCGAATCAAATGCCTTTGAAAAGACCATATGGACAACATTCACAGCATTAGCCTCATCCAGTCTGGAACTTACCACCTCATGAAAGCTGATCAAATTAGTTTCCCCTCATAAGCCCATGTTTAAGTTGGGTCATAAGGTTATTCTTATTTAGATCTACAGAATAGTATCTCTAAAGGCCCCGTCACACACCAAGATAAATCTTTGGCAGATCTGTGGTTGCAGTGAAATCATGGACATATTGTTCCATTTGTACACAGCCACAAACCTGGCACTGATTGTCCACAATTTCACTGCAACCACAGATCTGCCGCAGATTTATCTCTGTGTGTAACAGGGCCTTTAGAAAACCCTCAAGGCGGTTACCCACAGTAGACGTTAAAAAAAAAAAAAAAAAAAAATGTATAGGCCAGTAAGTTTATATAAAAATAACAAAATATATTTTTCTCCATTTCCATCTATAAATTGGGGGTACATCTTATAATAAGAAAAATACAGTATACTACATTTCTACTTGGAGGTATTTGCTAATATTATTACACCTACTACGTATTGGGATAGGATCTTGGAGACGTGAATACGCCTTTAAGGAAACTCATTCACTTTGTTAGAAGGCTATGTGCGCACGTGTGCGTATTTGTATGCAGTTACGCTGCGATCTGCACCGCAGCGTAACTGCATGCGTCCTGCGTCCCCAGCATAATCTATGAAGATTGTGCAGGAGACGTGCGCACGTGGCGTATTACAGCGCAGCGATTCGGCTGATGCCTGAAGCGCGCGTTCTAACAAGTGACATGTCACTTCTTTCCTGCGCTCTGAGTGCAGCCCCCGCTCTGTCTATGGGAGGGGCTGCACTAAGAGCGCATGAAATCGGCTTTTTTTTTCAGTACTCTTTCTGCAGCGATTTAAAGCGCAAGTGCGCTGTTCAAATCGCTGCAGAAATTTGTGCAGGGCAGAACGCTACGTGCGCACATAGCCTAAGAAACACTTCTTAATAAAAGATTAAACATAAAAAGGCCAGCAACCCCTCTAAGTTGTAGCCCACGCCGGTTTTTCCTTTTAAAGGGAACAGTCACCAGGTTTTTCCGTTATAAGCTGCGGCCACCACTAATGATCCCTTATATACAGTATTCTAGAATATTGTATATGAGCCCAGGTCGCTCTGTAGAACATAAAAAACGCCTTTATAATACTCCCCTAGGGGGCTGCTCTCGGTCCGGCGTCTCCTCCACCTCATCTGACCGTCGTCTCCTGCCCAGCCCCGTGTACATGATATGTCCTGCGTCATTCACATAAAAGCCTCCATTGCACTCCAGGCGCACTTTGATCTGTCCGGCCGATGGGAGATCAAAGTATTTTAGTGCGCATGCGCTGGCGGTCTGACTTTTTCTCGCACCTGTGCAATATATTACCTTTCTCTACCCTCAGCCGGGCAGATCAAAGTGCGCAAGCGCAGGAGCACAATGGAGGCCTCTCTGTGAATGAGGCAGGACACATCATGCACACGGGGCTGGGCAGGAGGACGGCGATCCCACAAGATGGAGGAGGCACCGGACTAAGAGCAGCGACACACATCAGACCAGACCGCCCCATAGGGGAGTATAATAAAGGTGTTTAAGTTATACAGAGCGGCCGGGGCTCTTATACACAGTATTTCAAAATTCTGTATATAAGGGCTCACTGGTGGTGGCCACAGCTTGTAAGGAAAAATCCTGGTGACAGGTTCCTTTTAAGGCAGACTCAAGCAGCTGTGTTTTCAGCAAGCTTTGCCTTCAGGCCCACATCTACTCCTGCAGTTTGTCTCACCATCCATTTCTCAGCTGGTTAATCGTGTCTTCAGTCCTGCTTATTTATCATCCACGCAGTTATGCCCTTGCTGACTTGCGGTTAACCATTTATCTGCTGTAAGCATAACAAGCTCTTCTCTACTAGACTGGTGCGGCTACAGCAGGGTGTAATCTATTCTGCAAGCAAGAACGATAATTCCCCCATTAATTTTACCTTTGGTTAGGCAATCAGCAAACAAAAAGGATAAGTCTCTTGCCATTTGTCCTGGACTGCCTATGCAGCTACAGTTCCTGTGTATAGCCACACTCATGGCCCCGCTTTCTGCTCCCTTTGTCTTCTTGCTGTCCTGGTTCACTTTGATTCATATGCAGTTAAGCAAGTCTTGCCCATTGGGCCACCAGTAAGTCAATGAGGGGAGGAAGGGGGCAGGGAAAAATAGAATCCAAAAAACGGATGTGTGAAAGCAGCCTTAAAGGCAATCTGTCAGGTGATTTTCTAGTACAATACTAATTTTATTTTTAAATAGGGCTTAAGGAGACATGTCAGAATCAGTAACTTTTATAGCTCTACCTCTTCTTGTTATGTTATACGCTTTCTAGAATTCGATGTAACAGTAACTAGTCAAGCATATGTATAAACAAACTGTACATGCCCTGCTCTCCCCTCCTACCTCTCAGTACTGGCATCTTAACCCCTTCCATACTCCCTCCCACCTCTCGGCAATAATATTGGATGCACTGGCAGGTGGGGGGGCAGTGAATATGCAAATTATATTTACATACACTTGAGGATGGGGCGTTAGACACTAAATTTCATGGAGCTTACCGCAACATAACAGGATAACGGTAGAACAAAAAAAACTTACTGATCCTGAAAGGTCTTCTTAAGACATACTTAAAGATGACCTTAGTATTGTACTACAAAATCACCTGACAGATTCTGTTAACATACATTACATTTAACATGAAAAAGCATGGGTTTGAACGTTTTTTTCATGTAACACCTATTAACATTTTGGTGCCCATGCCTATTCATTATTTTATAATGCTTCCAAAGAAATGGAAATTGTAAAGTCGCATTAATGGTAACTGTGAATTCCACATAGTCAGATCAGATAAAAAGCGCTCTAAAAGGACGCTATTCTGGCAAACCATCTAAAAAAAGGAATCATTTCCCATGTCACAAAAGGAGATTTAGCCATCAAAACAGTCTTTCAACATCCTGCCAGCCTGTACGGTGTAAGAATAGTGGAGGCTAAGTACATGCCATTGAAGCATTGTTCAAAGGGGAATTTCACATAACTATCCTTCAAAATGTTCAGCAAAAGCAGTCACATCCAAAAAATAAGATCGGGCCACCTAATGCACTAATTGGAGCCTGCGCAATGACAGCATAGGACAAGTGCTATGGCAGCACACTACCCAATCCCTCCTATTAGCCAAAGCATGCAGAGGACCACATTACCTGTAATGTTCCCATTTAACCCCTCACTTTCCATCTAATGTTCTTTTAATGTCTGACGATGCATTACGACATCACACAAAGTCAGATTTGTCAGAAGTTGGCACTCTGTGAATGGGAGTCACTAAACTGTACTGCAACAGCAAATGTCAAATGGGAAAAGGA
Organism: Anomaloglossus baeobatrachus; assembly: GCF_048569485.1. Classification (NCBI taxonomy): domain Eukaryota; kingdom Metazoa; phylum Chordata; class Amphibia; order Anura; family Aromobatidae; genus Anomaloglossus; species Anomaloglossus baeobatrachus. The sequence goes on from NC_134356.1 coordinate 595,986,568, forward strand.
TGGGCAAGCTGGATTTCACCGAGCATGCATGTCTATAAGCACTAACACTATAGCCATGTATGCTGAGGCTATGTGAGCCATGACATGCTCTGAACAAATCAAATCACTTAAAAGGATCCTGTCACCAGGGTTTTTTCCTTATGAGATGTGGCCACCACCAGTGAGCTCTTATATACAGCATCTAGAATACTGTATACAAGAGCCCAAGCCGCTCTGTAGAACACCTTTGTAATACTCACCTAGGGGGTGGTCCGGTGCCTCCTCCATCTTGTCAGATCGCCTTCCTCCTCCACAGCGCCGTGTGTATGACCTGTCCTGCGTCATTCAGAGGTCTCCATTGCGCTCCTGCACAGGCGTACTTTGATCTACCTGGCTGAGGACAGAGCAAAGTACTGTAATGTGCAGGCGCGAAGAAAGGTCAAAGACATGTGCACTACAGTATTTTTTTTTCTGCCCTCACCCAGGTAGATCAACGTGCGCATGCGCAGGAGCACACTGGAGACCTCTGAATGAATGACGCAGGCCACGTCACGCACACGGGGCTGTGGAGGAGGAAGGCGATCTGACAAGTTGGAGGAGGCACAGGACCGCCCACCTATGTGAGCATTATAAGGTGTTTTTACATTGCACAGCGCGGACTGGACACCCATATACAGTATTCTATAAAGCAGTATATAAGGGCTCACTGGTGGTGGCCGCAGCTCATAAGGGAAAAACTCAAATTTTTCATGGTAAATACGAAAGGGCACTGCAGAGAAGACTAAGACATTTTTTATTTTGCCTCTAGATTGTGAATATATTAGAAATCCAATTAGTATTTGGCAGCTCAACAGTTAATTTTTTCTTTGTCCAAAAGGGCATGATCAGACAGATTTCACTGGGGGCGGGTACTTCTGCCTCTTCCTGATTCTGACCAATCATCAGCAGGCAGCAGCACACATGGGGGGGCACCCCACAGTAGCACCGACAGTCTACTCTCCTCACTGATGAGACAGGACGTGCTGGCTTTTGTGTCACATGTATTTAATAATGCTTTGGGGGGGAATTCATTAACACTTTGTTTTTTTAATACAAAAGTATTCATTTAAATTTTCACCATGGCCATTTTACATTGACACTCCCTGTCCCTTCAGGAAGCATAAACAGCAGTCTCATTATCATCACAGATGGATTACAATGAGCGCTAACAGGATCCACCAACCACAATGGATGATGGCACAGCTGACCTGCTCCCCCTCACTTCACACGCTCATTAGATGCATCAAAACAGTCTGACATACGGTTCATTAGTGGTTACCTGAAACAACAGGAAGTTAGGCTATGTGCACACGCTGACTATCTGATGCAGACATTTTCTGCACCAAATCTGCATCTTCTGGCAGAAAAATGCATGAAAAAAAAGTGGGGCAGTTTTTCATAATGAAGTCAATTGGTGGAAGGGCTGAAGAAAGCAGGCAAAAACGCTGAATGAATTCACATGCTGCAGATTATTTTCTGCACCACATCTGCAAGGAAACAAATAAGCACCATGTGCTCTACACTTCAGAATTCTCATTGACTTTGCTGGCATAAGAATATGTATGCTGATTTGTAACAAAACTGCACTGAAAAAAAAATGCATCAATAAATGCACTTTGTGCACATGGCATTAGTCTAAAAACGTCCCAGAGACAGTAAAAATTTGCAAGATTAAAAAAAAAATAAATTAAAAAAAAAAAAATTATGTTTAATTAAAACTTTGACGAGGGAAGAGGGAGGTGGGACGAGGGAGGTGGGACGAGGGAGGTGGGACGAGGGAGGTGGGACGAGGGAGGTGGGGGACGAGGGAGGGGGAGGACGAGGGAGGGGGGGGACGAGGGAGGGGGGGGGACGAGGGAGGGGGGGGGACGAGGGAGGGGGGGGACGAGGGAGGGGGGGGACGAGGGAGGGGGGGGGACGAGGGAGGGGGGGGGACGAGGGAGGGGGGCCGAGGGAGGGGGGCCGAGGGAGGGGGGCCGAGGGAGGGGGGACGAGGGAGGGGGGACGAGGGAGGGGGGACGAGGGAGGGGGGACGAGGGACGGGGGACGAGGGACGGGGGACGACGAGGGACGGGGGGACGTTGCAAACAAAAAATAAATAAAAAAAACAAACACAAAAACCTACATAGGTCATTTTCTGATGACTTCTCTTTGCTGACTTGTAGTAATCACTTTGTGTCAGGCTCGCCGGCCATGCAGGTAAATCACACGTTTCATGTCAGCCGAGAACCCGCTCCTCGCTTAATAAAAGTTAAGACGGTAAAATGTGATGACACTTTTTATTGTAGCTGCACATTTTCCTACTGAACAGAGCGGTTTTCTGGCTGCACAGTGGCAAGATAATGTTACAGACGGGTAAACCAAGACGTCAATAACGTAGCGTAGTTGGAGCTAATGAGAAAGGAGTCAGCGGGACACGGACTAGAACTTCTGAATTAATTTGGTTTCTAGAAAAAAAAAAAAAAAAACACCGCAAGGGAGATGTCGCAAATAGAGAGATCCTTTTTCTACCGTTCCCCTCCTCCAACAATTTTTTAGGATATAAAATTCACCACTGCACCCCACACATATTGTGCAGTCTTCATACAGTGCACAATAGAAACATGGGACCCCCAGAGCCACGAGTGGTCCGCACATGCATTGTTATATGGAGACAGCGGAAATGTCGAGGTTTCATCTTCTCTAGATCATCCTCAGCTTAGTGCACGCACCGTTCTGCAGTCTGCATGTGATGTGTACAGGCTGTATGACAAGTACATGGCTGCAGACAATCACACTACCAAAGGGTGTGGCTGAACTCGCATGTAAGGGGTGTGGCTTCACTGGTAAGGGGTGTGGCTGTATAAAAGAGGCGTGGCCTAATAAAATATACCACTCCCAAAAATTAATGGCGCAAAATCTCTGGCACAAAGTAGGTGAAATGGGTGATGCAAACCTCATCTAGTGACTTTCAGGATTAATCCACTGTTTTCCCTGTGTTTATGCAGTTGTCTAAATCCCTGGAAAAAATCTACACGAATGTGAAACCCTCAACAAATCCATATCCTGCAAATCAACCGGAGGTTATGCTCTTTATGGCAAAGTGCATCTCTTCAGACAGGGTGGCCTCAAAACATCAAGGAGTTTTATCCTAAATTCTGGCATAAAATGTCTTGAAAATGCAAATGCTGCACACAAATGTGATGACTTGGCGGTTTTATGCCGCTGGAATCAACTTTCCCAGAAGTGGGTGGGACACAACGTGCGGCCATTATGATGGAAATGTACGCCACAACCCCAACTACAGGACATTTCTGGCAGTGGTGCACAGCAGTTCAAAACGTGCTAATCATTACTAGGTACACGTCTTGAAGGGAATCTGTCACCAGGTTTTTGCCACCTAATCTGAGAGCAGCATAATGTACAGACTGCTTAGTGTAGGTTCGATAAATTCACCAATCAGCAGTAGATCATTTCAGGACTACTTGGTGTGCTGCAGGTAGTCCAGCATATTCATGAACTCTAACTGCAGCAGAGAAAACATTGATTTTATCAAAATGACAACGAACAGCTCAGTAAGTGACACATCGCTGGAATCAGGGTTTCTGTCTCTACATTATGCTGCTCTCAGATGGTGGAGCAAAAACCTGGTAATAGATTCCTTTTAATGTCAGAAGGTTTTTGCTATGTAATCTGAAAGCAACATGATGTAGGGTCAGATACCCTGATTACAGAGCTAAGTGTCACTCACTGGGCCGTGTTTCGCTGTTGGCAGCGCATGCGCATTGCTACAGTGATTATGTCTTCATCATAATGGTGCCAGAGTCCACGCATACATATACCGCCATCTCCAGCGCCATTTTATTGAAGACACTGCGGAGAAGACTGTTAGCAGCGGGGGCGCGTGCACAAATGTAAAGAAAAAGCGTCTCCAATAAAGGGTCGCCGGAGATCACGGTACATGCATGCGCAGCCTCTGATGCTATTTTAATGAAGACATCAAAACTGTGACAATGTGCACACGCCGCCAACAGCAATGGTGGCGCAGCACAAAATTTAAATTAGGAAAAGGGGGAACACTATAGAGGACACAAAAGGAAGAAGTTAAAGCGAGGACCCGACCCACAGAGGCCTGCGACCAATGCACCTGTCAATCAAAGGTGCAGTGCATTTCCTGGAACTTTGATTACAGATATCTCAGCAATCAGGCATCTCATCTTTATACAACAGGTGTGCCTGGACTCAGCATCCTAGCGCCCATATAGCACTGCCTACTTTATATGGCAAACGCCTGGTGGCTGGTCCTCTTTAAAATCTGCAGTTACATTCTTAATTCAGGCTATCTTCACACAGGGCGTTTTTGATGTGGTTTTCCAAAACATGATCTTGTGGCAAAAGTCCCTTTGGGGTCTCCTTGGTAGTTTACTGCGTTTTTGGCCAGGCTTTTGGTGAGTTTTTTTATAGCATTTTTTTACTGCTTTTTTCTTGCACTTACGTGATGACCGGACAAAGTCCAGACCTGCGAAGATTCAAAAGTATCCCTGCCGGGCCCAGGCAGGGAATGATCTGAATCCAACACAGTAATAAAAAAAAATAAAAAAATAATATATATATATATATTATATTAAATATATATATATATTATATTAATTATATATATATATATATATATATATATATATATATATATATATATATATATATATATATATATATATATATATATATATATATATATATATATATATATATATATATATATATATATATACATACATACATACATACATACATACATATATATATATATATATATATATATATATATATATATATATATATATATACACATATACATACACATACACATACATACATACCGTATATATGAAAAAAAAAAATGAAAAAAATAAAAATAAAACAAGTGCGCTATACTTACCAGTCTCCGTGCCTTTGATACAGTAAGTATGAAGCACCTGCTCCAATCCCACTATCCTTCCCACCATTTTTAAACTGCCGGATTCTGGTCCCCATAGACTTAAACCAGCGTCAAGCCAGATACCCTGGACCAATCCCGGGCCGGAACCGGGTTTTTTAATTAACCCGGTTAGATCCAGGGTATCTGCGAGTCCGTCCATCACTGGCATGAAAAAAGCCAAGGCAAGACGCCGAATATTATGGAAGAGGTAGAGAATCTCCTCATAAAGCAAATTGATAAAGCAGCGAGTCTCGGAGAGGTAATTATTATGGGGGACTTTAACTATCCTGATATAAATTGGGGAACAGAAACTTGCAGTTCCAGCAAAGGAAATAGATTTTTGATAACAATGAAAGATAATTACCTTTCACAAATGGTACAGGACCCCACAAGAGGGGGAGCACTACTAGACCTTGTACTAACCAATAGGCCAGACCGCATATCAAATATACAAGTTGGGGGTTACTTGGGGAATAGTGATCACAAAATAATAAGTTTTCATGTATTCTTTAGTAAGATGTCTAGTAGAGGGGCTACAAGGACACTAAACTTCAGGAAAGCAAATTTTAAACGGTTGAGAGATGATCTTAGTGCAATAAACTGGGATGATGTACTAAGTAATAAAAGTACACAAAGCAAATGGGAGACTTTTATGAGCATCCTGAATAGGGCTTGTGCAGAAAATATACCCTATGGGAACAAACATGCTAGAAATAGGAGGAAACCCCTATGGCTAAATAGAGCTGTAAGGGAAGCAATAAAAGAAAAACAGAAAGCCTTAAAAGAATTAAAGAGGGTAGGTAGTGATGAGGCATTATATAATTATAGAAAATTAAATAAAATATGTAAAAAGCAAATTAAGTTAGCTAAGTTTGAGACAGAGAGACTCATTGCGAGAGAAAGTAAAAATAATCCTAAAATATTCTTTAACTACATAAACAGTAAAAAACTGAAAAGCGATAGTGTTGGCCCCCTTAAAAATAGTCTTGGTGAAATGGTGGAAGGGGATGAGGGTAAAGCCAACCTGCTGAATGACTTTTTTTCTACGGTTTTTATACAAGAAAATGCCATGGCAGATGACATGACCAGTGATACTATAAATTCACACTTGAATATTACCTGCTTAACCCAGCAGGAAGTACGCCGCCGCCTCGAAATCACTAAGGTTGACAAATCTCCGGGCCCGGATGGCATACACCCCAGAGTACTACAGGAATTGAGTTCTGTGATAGATAGACCATTATTTTTAATCTTCTCAGATTCCTTAATAACAGGGTCGGTACCGCAGGACTGGCGCATAGCAAATGTGGTGCCAATATTCAAAAAGGGGACAAAAACTGAGCCGGGAAATTATAGGCCGGTAAGTTTAACCTCTACGGTTGGTAAAATCCTTGAGGGTTTCTTGAGAGATGCTATATTGGAGTATCTCAAGAAAAATAACCTTATGACAGAGTATCAACATGGGTTTATGAGGGATCGATCCTGTCAAACTAATTTGATCAGCTTCTATGAAGAGGTAAGTTCAAGTCTGGACCAGGGAAATGCAGTGGATGTTGTGTATATGGACTTTTCAAAAGCTTTTGATACGGTGCCACACAAAAGGTTGGTACATAAAATGAGAATAATGGGGATAGGGGAAAATATGTGTAACTGGGTTAAAAACTGGCTAAGTGATAGGAAACAAAGGGTGGTTATTAATGGTACGTACTCGGACTGGGTCTCAGTTCATAGTGGGGTACCACAGGGGTCAGTATTGGGCCCACTTCTTTTCAACATATTTATAAATGACCTTGTTGGGGGCATGCGGAGTAGAATTTCAATATTTGCAGATGATACTAAACTCTGCAGGGTAATCAATACAGAGGAGGATAATTTTATATTACAGGGAGATTTATGTAAATTGGAGGATTGGGCTGAGAAGTGGCAATTGAAGTTTAATGTAGATAAATGTAAGGTCATGCACTTGGGTAGAGGAAATAACATTTATGATTATGTACTTAATCGTAGAACACTGGGTAAAACAGACACAGAAAAAGACTTGGGTGTATTGGTGGATGGTAAACTTCACTTTAGTGGACAGTGTCAGGCAGCTTCTGCCAGGGCTAATAAAATAATGGGATGTATTAAAAGAGGTATAAGTGTTCATGAAAAAAATATAGTTCTACCTCTGTACAAGTCACTAGTGCGACCACACTTAGAATACTGTGTACAATTCTGGTCACCGATATATAAGAAGGACATAGCTGAACTGGAGAGGGTGCAGAGAAGAGCCACCAAGATTATTAGAGGAATGGGTGGGCTGCAATACCAAGACAGGTTATTAAACTTGGGGTTATTTAGTTTGGAAAAACGAAGGCTTAGGGGGGATCTAATCACAATGTATAAATATATGAGGGGACAGTACAGAGACCTTTCCAAAGATCTTTTTACACCAAGGCCTGCGACTGGAACACGGGGGCATCCACTACGTCTTGAGGAAAGAAGGTTTAATCATAATCACAGACGAGGATTCTTTACTGTACGAGCAGTGAGACTATGGAACTCTCTGCCACATGATGTTGTAATGAGTGATTCACTACTAACATTTAAGCAGAGCCTGGACGCCTTTCTTGAAAAATGTAATATTACCAGTTATGTATATTAGATTTTATGACAGGGTATTGATCCAGGGAACTAGTCTGATTGCCGGATGTAGAGTCAGGAAGGAAATTTTTTCCCCATTGGAACTTGTTTGCCACATTGGGGGTTTTTTTGCCTTCCTCTGGATCAACATGTTAGGCTACAGGTTGAACTAGATGGACTTAGAGTCTCCCTTCAACCTTAAAAACTATGATACTATGAAACTATGATACTATGATAAAACTGCTGAAAAGAATGGACATGTTCATCCTTTTAATAACTGAGAAAAACCCAGGGCAGTTCACAAAACAGTCAGGAAAACACCGCAAATGTGTGTGTGCATGAGATTTCTGTAATCGCATAGGCTTTCCTGGGACTGTGAAGGCAGTGTTTTATTAGCATGGATTTGCATAAAACCAAGGCCAAAACTATGCTAAAAACAGTGCAAAAACACTCAGTGTGAACATGGTCTTACGTGGATTGTTCATGAAAAAGACAAATTATTCCTAATCCTCTCTGCATATATATATATATATATATATATATCTCTCTCATCTGGTTTTTACAGTAAGGCTATGTGCGCATGTGTGCGTATTGCATGCAGTTACGCTGCGATCTGCACCGCAGCGTAACTGCATGCGTCCTGCGTCCCCAGCATAATCTATGAAGATTGTGCATGAGACGTGCGCACGTGGCGTATTAGAACGCATTTGGCTGCTGCCCGAAGCGTGCGTTCTAAGAAGTGACCTGTCACTTCTTTCGTGCGCTTTGCATGCTGTCTATAGGGAGAGGCAGCATGCAGAGCGCACGAACTCTGCAGGCACCAGCCGCTTCAGAACGGATACAGTATCCCCGGTTACTGATGGAAATGTATCTGATCTTGAACATTTTAAAAACTGTTGAATGAGATATATTATATATACATACATACACACACCAACCCAAACTTAAAGAATTAATGACTGTCTCTATTTGTAATCACATCTCAGAAACGAAGTGTGATTGTATTATTGAATCAACATATATGGTGGATTCCTAAAAAAAAACATTGAAAAATCAGTGTACAGTCCGTGCTGATGCTGTGATGAGATGGTAACTTTTTCAGCAATTTGTGCTGCAGCAGCTCCTGTGGAATTAGACCAGAAAGACCTGCTGCCCAGGCACATCAATCACCCGGGATTGTACAGTCAGAAAATATTGTTGACTTCTTCTTAGGCTAGGTTATCAAAATCAAATTGGTGGGGGTCTGAAACCCAGCACCATCCACTTATAAGCTGTTATTAGTTCTAGCTGTGGCCGGATGTAAACACAATGAACGGAGCTGTATCATGTAGCAGCCTCTGCTGGATACTGCAGAACAGGTCCTGTCCAAAGAGTAAGAGCCATTCTACAGCACTCAGTATAGGAATCCCCCTGCTGTGGTTCTAGGAAGTTTCGCCCCCAGGTACACTTCGCCCCCGGACGTTTCGACCCCGGACGTTTTGCCCATTTCGCCCCCGCACATTTTGCCAACAGCAGTTCGCCCACGGATATTTCGCCCCCAGCTTTTTGCTTCCAGATGTTTCGGCCCCAAATTAGGCAGGGCATTTTAGCCTTGTGTTTTAGCCCTAAGACCTCTTTCACAGTAGGCACTTACCCAAGTGCTAAGCACTGGAAAATCTCTAAGAAGATTGCCAATTTTGAATATATAAGTCAATGGCTGGAAAAGCGAGGTGTTGTTTCGGCCAGCTCTTTTTATTTTATTACAGGAGCTATTTTTGAGCACTTAGCGTTCATCAATAGCCTGTATCTTATGGGTCATTACTGAGAGCGCTCACAAAAGCGCTCTCAAAAATGCCAGTAAAGCACGTGCTTTGGAGTTCTAAAACAGTGGCAGCATAAGGGTGCTTTTACACTTCCGCTACATATGCACTACAGGCCGCCCGTTCGCTTCTGTAATTCCGCTGTTCCGCTAACCTGCAGCGGAACGAAAACAAGAAAATGCTCTTTTTGTTCTGACACTGATAGCGGATTGCGGCATTAAGAAAGCAAACGGGCGGCTGCAGCTCGCGGAACCCAGCCGTTCACTTCTATAGGCAATGCGCATTCCGCCAGCATTGCCCCGGGGTCAGCTGGATGTCAGATCCAGAGCGGATTGACCTCTGGCGGCCCCAAACACAAGTGTGAAACCACTCTAAAATTACAGTGTGCAAGAGGCCTAAAATCAAAACAATTGTGACCTTTCACCTGACTCAGCACTGACCTGCTTTGTTGCAAGTTTTGTTGCAGATGTAACAAGTAGCAGGTCAGATGTCCTGCAAGTTACATTAGACTAGCTTATATTCCATCTGTACATCAGAATATAGCAGTGTCTGAATCTCCACAGAGAGAGGTGTACTGCCACAAAACATCAGCCAGCTTCCACAGCAATTCACTTTCTACAGCTATGAATTCAGTTCTGTCCAAACGTGGAAGGAGGAAGTTGGTCCATGAGAATCACATTTACTTATTTTCCAAAAGAACCGCTGATGATGTCCATTCCATCCAGGTATGTGAAAAATGGTCGACTTGCAAGGGACGTGTTTGGACCAATGAAGAATCTGGCGAAGTTGTGAAAGTAGACACTCTTCACAGTCACCCAGCACAAGCTGCAAGACCTGGAGCAATCCGACTTGTTAATGAGGCAGTCACCAGGGCAAGGACAAAACAGGAGACACCACAACAGATTCTCACAGACGTCATTTCAGGAGCCCATTCTAATGTTGTAGCACTTCTCCCAAGGAAAGCATCACTGAAGAGAACAATACGATTAGCAAGGCAACTTGGCAATATCCCAAGGTTACCTCAAACCCTTGATCAACTTGTTATCCCCCTGGAGTTGCAGGAGATCAGTATTGATGGTGTCCAGCAGCAGTTCCTTCTGCATGACTCTGGTAAGCTACTTAACCATTTAACATTGTATTAAAACAATTCCATTATGCATAATTATTGCAAAGTTTCTTTTGCACAAATGTGAAAAATGCTACACTATAAGGTGCTGATATAAAATACTGTTATTTTTGCCTTCAAGGGAAGCTTTGAGGGTAATATAGTGTAGTGAGGCCTACTGATTCCAGCTAGTGTTGGCCGATCACTGGAAAGATAGGATCAGATCGGGCCGATCATACCGAAAGATTGGAATTAATTCCGATCCAATCTCCAGAGCCAGATATATATATGCACACTGTACGCCCGAACAGTGTGTGTGTATATATATATATGTATATATGTGGGTGGGTGATGGTCTGGCCCTTTTGGAACTTTGTAATGCAATAAAGGATTTGTATAGGACTTCAGCAGCGCGGAGCTCTTTCTTCATGGATGCATGTTAAGTACGGGCGGAAGCCAACCCTGCTCTAGCAGCACACTGAGTCCTCAGTAGAGTTGAGCGATGTTCAAGGTTCGCCAATTTCATGTTCGAGTGATTTTTGGGGGTGCTAGAGATATCGAACTCGAGCTTTTTGCTAAAAGCTCGACAGCTCGAGTTACGTTCGAGAACGGTTCGATCAGCAAAAAGCCTATCTAGTTACTAGCTGGCTTTTCACTGTAATAGTGTGAGTCACTGTGATTCACACCATTATCAAATGTCAGCGTATAGTGTGCGGGGGGGCGGGGTTTAGATCTGTGCTGCTGAGAGAATGCCAATCGCCATTTTTTTTTTCTTTTTCCTAAGCGCACGTGTAGTGGGGCGGGCCAGCATGTCAGCCAATCCCAGACACACCGACAGCTAAGTGGATTTTTGCCAGACAAGCAAGGGCATGTGTCATAGGCTGTGAATGTCACATGTCCTTGCCTTATAAATATGGCCATTTTCCCTCACGCCGCCATTATCTGCCTTCTGCGTGTGGGTGACAGTCACCGCTCACGCTGCTGCTGCTGATCCTGTTGTGTGCACAAATAGACATAGTGCAAGCTACACAGCGCTGTAGGGATTAGCGAGGGACTGCAGGCTATTTCAGCCCTTTTCAGGGCTGCTTTCCAGGCGTACATAGCCATAGCTGCTAGGCAGGTCCGTGCAAACGCTGTGTACAGCTCATGGACCAACTTCCTCCTTCCACGTTTGGACAGAACTGAATTCATAGCTGTAGAAAGTGAATTGCTGTGGAAGCTGGCTGATTTTCTGTGGCAGTACACTTCTCTCTTTGTGTAGATTTCAGAGATTCTATATACAGATGGAATAAAAGCTAGTCTAATGTAACTTGCAGGACATCTGACCTGCTACATGTTACATCTGCAACAAAACTTGCAACAAAGCAGGTCAGTGCTGAGTCAGGTAAGGCTAGTTTCACACTTGCGTTGGCTTGAATCCACTGGGTCCGTTGCTGTCGCATCCGTTATTTTTGTGTTGTCTGTTAGCTGATTCCTGTGAAATAACGGACCCGTTGCATCCATTTGGCGTCCGTGTAACGGAATGCGTCGGCTCATTTTTTTTTTCATTCTGGGCATGCTCAGTAGAAATTAGCAGAATCCAGCGGCGGATTGCGTTATAAAGCACTTTGCATAGTTTGTGGCAAAAACCATGCGTTCAAAGAAGCAGCATGTCAATTGTTTTTGCCATTTTAGGTGCGTTTTGCTAACATTGAAGTCAATGAGAAATGGCAAAAAACAAGAAACTTCAAATTTCCTGCGTTTTACCTGCTTTTTATGTGCAGAAAACAAGCGAACTACCAAAACGCATGCTTTTTGAACATTATAATAATGATTTCATATGTCTCTTTACACATACACATAGTCCGACAATTAAATTTATGAAAATTACTAATTTTTAGCTATTTTTCTAATAAATAGTATATTACCGCTATAATTTCATTAAATATTTCTATTTCTTAAATTATTTCTAAAATTCTATATCTGTTCCTTTTTTTTTCCTTTTTTCATTGGGTTTGACTGTTTAATCTTTATTTAGCAGTGTCTTGATGTTCAAAACGCATGTGAAAAAGCAGGTAAAAGCGCTGAAAACGCATCTAAAACGCGGTAAATACACATGCGTTTTCAGCGCTAAAATTCAGAAAAAGGCAACTTTGGTCAAATCAATTAAGCCCAAAATGCGTTCTCCTACTTGCAGTTCAGAACGCACAAAGTACGGTCGCAGCCTTAGGGCTAAAACACAAGGCCAAAATTCCCTGCCTAATTTGGGGCTGAAACATCTCGGGGCAAAAAGGTGGGGGCAAAATATCCGTAGGCGAACTGCTGTTGGCGAAATGTGCGGGGGTGAAATGGGCAAAACATCCTGGGGGCGAACTGCTGGGGGCGAAACATCCGGGGGCGAACTGCTGGGGGCGAACTGCTGGAGGCGAAACATCCGGGGGCAAAACGTCCGGGGGCGAACTGCTGGGGGCAAAACATCTTCTTAGCGATTTTCCAGTAGCCCTAGGGGAAGTGCCTACTGTGAAAAAGAGGTCTTAAGGCTAAAACACCAGGCCAAAATTTCCTGCCTAATTTGGGGCCGAAACATCTGGGGACAAAATATCCGTGGGCAAACTGCTGTTGCCAAAATGTGCAGGGGTGAAACGTCTGGGGGCGAAATATTCGGGGGCGAACTGCTGGGGGTGAAACTTCCAACTCCCCACTGCTGTACCCGGCAGCGGGCACTACATATTGGAAAAAGCTGCACAGTGCTGCTCCGGTCAGTGTTTATATCAGATGCTCAGTGGTTAGCACTGCAGTCTTGCAGAGCTGGGATCTTGGGTTCAAATCCCACCAAGGACAACTTCTGCAAGGAGATTGTATGTTCTCCCTGTGTTTGTGTGGGCTTCCTCTGGGTGCTCCGGTTTCCTCCAAAGAAATATTGATAGGGAATTGTGACTGAGCCCCAATGGGGACAGTGTTGCTGAGGTATGTAAGGTGGTGCAGAATATATAAGCCCTTTATAAAAAGATTATTATTAAATAATATATTCTGGCCACACCACCCCTCTAACCCTGCATCATCTCACAATTTAACCTTGTCATTGTCACTCAGGTCCTTATGACTGCCCATTTTTATTGCTTCCAACACATGTTAAAAAAAAAAAAAAAAATAATAAGTTCCAATCCCTGACAGCAGCCGATAATCATAA